>NW_026927183.1:0-227500 GCF_032062105.1 Saccostrea cuccullata | reverse complement strand
ACTTGTACCTCATAAATTTGTATAACAAAAAAGATAAGTACCAACGCACATATACTAGTTTAGTTATTCGTCCGTCTGTGACGACGATGACCACAGTCTCATCTTCGCAGAGGAGGGGATTAATCTGGACAGTGAATGCGGAGGTGACTGGTCACACCGATCCTCGCACAAACAGATGAAGAAGTTTTTCGACTAGAGCCACGTCCCCTTCGTTGTAAATCTCAGCTGGGATAGAGTCTCCGACAGGTTCTTTGCCAGTTAACAACAGGCTAATTGCTTTCTTGATCTCATCCAACGTGGAAACGGCGTCCAGTGACTGGTTAATGGGAAACTGGGCAGTCGGTTGATGGCTTTGTCGTTCATGGTAGAAGGGCGGTTCAGAACGCCATTTAAATGTTCAGCCCACCTGTCAAGTATCTTTTCCTTCTCTGTAATGAGTACTGTATTAACCCGTCATCACTGAGGAGAGGGGGTGAGCCTGATGGAGTTGGCCCGTAGACTTACCCTATTCCACAGTAAAAGTTATTTCTGTCATGAGATTCGGCGTAGCATTGGATCTTGTCAGCTTTAACATTCAGTCAGGAGTCTTGAATATCCCTAAGCTTTTGCTTCACTGTGCTGCGAGCGTCTCCAGACGTCTTTTTGGCTGTGGAGTTGGTATCATCAATATGAGCCTTGTACATGTAAGCGCGATGTTTGTCCTGTAAAAGCTGCGTGATCTCGGCACGGTTCTCATCAAATCAGTCTTTGTGTTTTTCTTTTGTGGAGGGCCCAAGACACTCGAAGGATGCATTGTACACTGTATTACGAAGTGTGCTCAATGCTGCTTCCACGTCGTGGTCATCTAGCACGGTTGATTTCAGGCGTTCTTCCAGGGTGTCAGCAAAGTACTGAGAGGTGGAAGGCAACCTGAGCTTGCCAACGTTTTGAGACGTTTTGAAGCCTTAGTCCCCTAAGGACGTATCCTGAGTTTGATCTTGAAGTTGAGAATTGAAGTTTAGAGACGATGAGACGATGATCTGTCCAGCACTCCGCACTCCACATAGCCTTGTTGAACAAATAAACTTTCTGTCTGTCTCCCTTCCTGACAATGACGTAGTCAATGAGACGCCAGTGCTTTGAGCGAGGGTGCATCCATGACATCTTGTCCCGGATGGGAAGGCAGAAAACTGTGCAAGTGATGAGAAGGCCATGTTCAGCGCAGGTGTGAAGAAGCAACAGGCCGTTACTGTTGCACTTACCACTCCGTGCTTCCCAATCATGCCTTCCCTGGTGGTGGTGTCACGTCCAAGTCTCGCATTAAAGTAAGGTCCTCATAGAACGTGTTTTAGCCTCGTCTGGGTAAGTCAGGGTAGGAACATATGCGCTGACAATAGTGGCCAACTATCATCAAGTGAGGAGATCTCATCGTCATCAGGCGGTCATTCACTGCTAAGGGTATGCCGACTAGCTTGCCAGCAAGTGTCGTCTTTATAGCAAAGCATACGCCAGCTTATCATCTCTCCTTGGTTCCTCGTCCTCTTCAAAAGAAGATTTAGCCATCGTCTCTTTCACACAGTTCACCTTCTCCATCCATTCTGGTTTCACTGAAAGCCGCAATGTCAATGTTATACTGTAAACCAATTATTATACGCGTCATTTTTTATTCGCGACTGACCGCTAGAGAACTAATCCGCGACGATTTATTTCCGCGAACAAGTGGTCATATTTTTTTTTTATTTCCACATATAATTTTGGTATCAAATTAAAAAATTTTATCCGCCCATAAACTAGGTAAAATGCTACCGTGAGTACTGCTTACGCATTATCATTCAAGACATTCTGTGCATTGCGTCCATTTAAAATCTTATATCCGCACCTAAAGTAGGTAAAATGTTACCATGAGTATACTTCTTACGCATTATTCACGACGCTCGAATGAAAATCAGGAAAAAATCGAGGAAATTAAAGTTGATTTCAAACTCTCGTGTGTAAAAGTACCTCATGCTAATTGGGTAATTGACGCTTTACAAGATCTACATAGCCAAAGGGCAATTATTATAAATGGTTGGGACAGAGCAGGACTGGGCCATAATTAGTCGTAATTAACCAGGCTATCTCTAACTCGTCTGTGACAATAATGAACAATAATAACACAAGCTGAAACAATTATTGACGTTTTAATCATTTTTAGACAAATAGTTTTAGATTTGCCATTCGTTTATATCTTTTTTCTTAATGTTTGTAATTAAATTTCAACTGCTTCTAGAACACTAGAGTTCTTCCGTGATTACTTGTTGAACCGTCGGGATCGGTATTCAAAAAAGGGTAAATAACTCTAATCATAACAACTGGTTCGCGACGATAAATATCCGCG
Organism: Saccostrea cuccullata; assembly: GCF_032062105.1. Classification (NCBI taxonomy): domain Eukaryota; kingdom Metazoa; phylum Mollusca; class Bivalvia; order Ostreida; family Ostreidae; genus Saccostrea; species Saccostrea cuccullata. The sequence continues at coordinate 225,144 of NW_026927183.1, read as the reverse complement.
AGCAGAGGTTACTCGCGGAACTCGCGGATATTTATCGCACGCGTATAATACTTGGTTTACAGTATCTCGTGAGTTCGCTTGCGATCAGTGCTGTGCGTCTCTGGGGTCTGTCTGTAGAGTCTCTGTCGAGAAGCGTTCGAACGTTCCACGATCCAGGGCACAGTGGGATGATCCTTGTTTTCTTCTTGTAATCTTTGTTATTCCAACCACATTTGTAGGGTCCCCACCAGCCGCGGTAAACTTGCTAGAGAAGGGTGGAGCAGGCAATGTTTGGGATACCTTTTTTAACCCACTCCTCTTTTCATGGAGGTGAGCAATGCGTTCCTATGAAGAGGGCTGCTTAGTCGCACAGGTGGCTGCCGAACTCCAACGCTGCTCCGGTCTGTGGAGAGTGACTCTATGGCCTGTGCCGCCTGCAGCTCCAGGACTAGCGACTTTCAGTGAACCCACACCTGTCACTTTTGTTCCTCGACTGTCGCCACAGGGCGTTGGGGTGGGTGATAGAAGGGATGGAAGATGATCGATGACTTGCACGATGAGTTTGATTCAATAAAGAAGGGTTGCGCGTCGCCGACCTCACTCTCTCGCCCGCAACCATCTAGATCCAGTGGCAAGACATGTCAGTACGTCTGGAGATGCAGACAGATACAGCGGATGACTTAGACGTGCTATATGTGCCTTGCCTTGCTCCAAGCATTCCATGGTGCTTACTGTGTCCGCCCTCTTTTCCGTTAAACCATGACGGTTTCCCCCATAGAGTCCGCCGGTGCGCAGTTTTACATGCGTTATAGGTAGGCAAGCCCTCAATCAACAGGGTTTGAGAGCCGTCAGCACTTTGTGTAGAGAGTGCTCTCCTAGAGGGATCTCCCTTAAGAGGGTACGGGTTCTCTCTACCCGGACTATTGGAGGGAAGGGACGTCAGATCATTGCAGGTCATGAGACAATGCCCACAAAGCAAATATATATGGAATCAAATGACTGTGCATATATGTTCCTTAATTTTGATGTCAAAAATATATAACAAATTACACGTTTAACTTAGATGATCATACAAGTGTCCATTATCACCATCTTTTAGCTTGAGATTAAATAAATAAAACATTTTACGTAAAGGCTCTACTTGAGACCTGACATATTCACAATATCTATGTTAAAGGTACTTGGACACAGATTTGAAGTTATTATTTTTTTTATAATATTACAACTTATATAATTTAATAGCATTTCACACAAAAATTAATTAAAAATATTTTTTCATATAAAAGATATTAGAATTTAAATTTTTTTGGCGGGTTTGATTGACAATCCTTGCACTTTCACGAATTAATTTTATTCTTAATCCTTAGGAAAAGTGGCAATCTCGTTGTGCTTAAATGAAAAATATTAATACTATAATCCAGAAAATTCAGAGTAGACATGTTCGAAAGCAAAACAAACACATAATATATTGTCAGTCCGTGCACTTGTGGTAAGCAGACTGTGACAATTAAACGCACCCGGTGAATTGTAAAGATCAACAAAAACAGAACTCGGCCCTGTTTACAAAAACTGTGTATGTAAACACGAGTGTGCTCGATTTGCTAAACTTTGTACGCAACTCTTAGTTCGGAATGACGATACTTGTGAAGAAGTTTTGCTTTCTAACATTTCTACTCTGAATAAAATTATTTTCTGGATAAAAATTTTAATATTTCTCATTAATACACAACAAGATTGCCACTTTTCCTAAGGATTAAGAAAAAGGTTAAAATTTGTGATAGTGCAAGGATGTGTCAATCAAACCCGCCAAAAAATTTGAAGTTTTAATAACTTTTAAAGGAAATAAGATTTTTAATTAATTTTTGTATGAAATGCTATTAAAATATATAAGTCGTAATATTATAGAGAAAATATTGACTTCAAATCTGTGTCCAAGTACCTTTAATTAAGTAAAAAATATATATGTACGCACAGGGTAAATGAAGGCAATTAATCTTAAATTTTCATTTTTAAGAATAGGGATAAAGATTTTTTATGAAACCAAGTTATATATATTTGTTACTGAAATAATGGTTTAAAATGCTAAAAATTCTTTAAATAAAATGACCGTACAATATGTTTTTGATGTGAAAATTGTCATGGTAGTAATTTCTTTTAGCTGATTAAAATTTCAAAATCGCATATTCCATTTTTATGATGAAGGGTAGAAATTTATTCCTATATATTTCAGACGGCTCATTACAGAACCAATATTTATATAATAGTGTTGCATTATGCATGTACTATGCCTAAATAGTAGGCAGGGTTTGACACATGGTGCACGAGCCGGAGGCGAGTGCACTATGTGTCAAACCCTGCCTACTATTTAGGCATAGTACATGCATAATGCAACATTATGCATGTACTATGCCTAATTATTATGCTTCCTGTCAGTTTGTCTCTATATAACCCATACCCTACTATTCTCGCATAGTGGTCTAAGGATTTGTATAGCGTAAGCATACTATGCCGAAATAGTGCACGGCCTTATTTTCTGAATAAAATTCTCTAGTGCACATGCCGGGGATCGAACTCACGACCATGAGGTTGCTAGTCCGATGCCTTATCGATTACGCCACAGAGACGATCACTGATTTAGGGAATTTTATTAAATATATAAACTTAATTTATACAATTGACACAAGAAGGAGAAAACAGACAAATGTTATTTGAAAACAGTTATATTTATTCTAAGGAATCTTAGATAAATGTGTACAACAAAGTTTCAAACTAATTACATGCAGATCGTTAGATGAATTGATATCATGGGGTCATTAAAACGCTTTTTTATATAGCGCTTGATTGAAGGATGTAAAAGAAAATTATCAATGAGAATCCACGTCTGTAAACAAATCAGTCTTACTAGCAAAACAGAAAATAAAGATGAGTATCTTTGGGACAGAAAATCCTGACTTATTTAGAGAAAATACTAGTAACCAAAATAACTAAGCATGCAACTAATTTTAGCATGAAGATTTTGAATGAGTTTTTGCAAGTGCGCTGTGTTACCACCATTATTTTCAGGAAAAAATCAAATGGATTGCCGCATAAATAATAACAACAGTCAGCATAATAATAACAATAGTGTTGCATTATGCCTCCGGCTCGTGCACCATGTGTCAAACCCTGCCTACTATTTAGGCATAGTACATGCATAATGCAACACTATTATATAAATAGTAGGCAGGGTACACATAGAGCCGGAGGCGTGCACTATGTGTCAAACCCTGCCTACTATTTAGGCATAGTACATGCATAATGCAACACTATTGTTATTATTATGCTGACTGTTGTAATTATTTATGCGGCAATCTGTTTGACTTTTTCCTGAAAATATCGGTGCTTAAACAGCGCACTTGCAAGAACTCATTCAAAATATTCATGCTAAAATTGTTTGCATGCTTAGTTATTTTGGTTACTAGTATTTTCTCTAAATAAGTCGGGATTTGCTGTCCCAAAGCAACACATCTTTATTTTCTGTTATGTTAGTAAGCCTTATTTGTTTGCAGACGTCGATTCTCATTGATAATTTTCTTTTACATCCTTCAATCAAGCGTCATATAAAAAAGCGTTTTAATGACCCTATAAAATCAGTTCATCTAAAGATCTGTATGTAATTAGTTTGAAAGTTTGTTGTACACATTAATCTAAAGTTCCTTAGAATAATATAACTGTTTTCAAATAATATTTGTCTATTCTCTCCTTCTTGTGTCAATTGTATAAATTAAGTTTATATATTTAATAAAAGTGCACAAATCAGTGATCGTCTCTATGGCGTAATCGATAAGGCATCGGACTGACAATCTCATGGTCGTCAGTTCGATCCCCGCACGTGCATGGAAGAATTTTATTCAGTAAATAAAGCCGTGCACTATTTCGGCATAGCATGTTTACGCTATATAAATCCTTAGACCACTATGCGAAAATAGTAGGGTATGGGTTATATAGAGACAAACTGACAGGAAGCATAATAATGAATGATAATTGAAAAGGGTAATAGGATGGTCTGCATTCAAAAGAATTTTCAAGAAAATATCATACGAAATAAGATAGAAATTGTATATTGAAAAAACAACCTTCTTCTTTCAAAGACACAGCTGAGAGAACGAACAAGTTGGGTTGGTGTTTATAAACAGTTGATACACCATTAAAGCCACAATCAATTGAATGCTATCATACATTTTCTGAAGGTAGAGATGTACGTCCTTCAAAAATTAACTATGAAAATTATTCACCAAAGATGGTACCGATATCGAAAAATTCATGGCCTGGCTCATGGACTAGTATGGTTGTGTAGATAATTTATCGTAGAAGACAATGGTAATAAACAGTTTGACAGTGCATTTCCTCTGAAAGTGAATGCATTTCTGAGATAGGGGTACTTAGTGTAATTTGGAGTTAGATACTTACATGCATTTTTTTTTTTTTTTTTTTTTTTTACAATTTTGCAACAAAATAATCTGACATCAAAGTTGCAGCTCATATTGCTTTAATAATTAGAACGAATGTAGGTGTTTTTTTAATTGTAAACTACCTTCACCGTAGACAGTTCAATAAGTTGACGATGTTCACTTAAAATGTTTCAACACTTCTGAAAACTTAGTCGGAATGGATTATGTGTTTAGGAAATATATTGATGAATCGAAATTACTCTAAAATCTAATATGCAAACCATTTATCCTTGCGTTTACAAACATGCACGGACTTCGTCAAATAATTAGAAAGACTATATGAACAATGTGTTAGGTTCTAGCTTATGTCATGTTGTAAATTTTTAATTTACCGGGTGGCAGTATAAATACAAAAATTTGATGTCATATTGTAAATTTGTATTTACTGCCACGCGGTAAATTCAAAATTTACCACAGGACACAGGCAAGGAATGATTGCAAGGTTTTTCATTGCAATATTAAACGAACTTGGTTTTTAATTCTACATTGTATATACTGGAAATAAAACTTTTACCCGCATTTCACTTTTGAAAGATGAGATCACATTTTACTATTACTAAAAACCTTTAACATTCAAGTTTACTAACATAGATGAGTTAGATCTACCCTTTACCTTTATTGGATTCTTAAACTTAATAAAATCCTTACAAACAGAGATACATGTACTTTGCCGGGTCCAGACGTACTGTGCTACAACATATGCCAGAAGTATTAAAAATCAGATGTTGATTCTACAAAACTATACAAATTACTAATAGAAAAGTTAAAACTGACAATTTTTTAAAACGCCCTTTATATATAGAGAGTAATACATACCCTTTTCCATATCACATCTTGTATCATCCAAGGGCTGATATTGGTCGAGGGCTGTTACAGGATGTGATGTGGAAAAGGGTATGTTTTATTATATTTATTATATGCTTAGTAATAAAATACAGAATACATTAAGTTGAGAAGAAAATAAGTAAACAATCATGCACGGAATTCTTAAAATGTACACAGTCTATTGTCTCATACAGTTTCGGTTTGTTTCTGCATGCAGTTCTATTTCAAATGTCCTCAGTCCGTAATTTTGAAATAATCTTTCATTTATCAGTTAGATTTTCACTACATTCAAAAAGTTAAAATTAAGAGAATTGTGTTACCTCCAAAATATGTTTCTGATCAAAAGTACTGTTTTTTGAGGTTTAATTCACTAGGGGTGTGATATTGATCCGTATCAGCCCTGCAGGGCTGATCCGTATCAGCCCTGCAGGGCTGATACGGCTATTGTGACGTCAGCCATATCGCATATGCAAAAATCCTGTATTTATTACTAAGTATGTAATTAAAAAAAATGTAACGTGTTTGCCTAACACGTATACTTATGATTTTACTCTGGGTCTAGGGCCCCCTCCGATAACTTGCTGAGGAATTTGATTGTTGACTAAAACTTATTTACATATGCAAAATATACAGATATCGGGTGCTTCCCTAGCACGCAAATAAACGAAATAATCAATCGGGCTTCTAACTCTGGAGCGACTTCAAGAAGCGCCCAAAGAAACAACTAAAGCACGTCGCTTTTACCAGAAGCGACAGGTTACTCCTAGATTAATACAGAAAGGCTCACGTAGACTGTTACATACTGGGTAAAAACTGTTCTGCACATCGCAAAGCAGTCATGATTTATGAACAGATTTACCGCTGTCTTCTAGGCCTATCTCCGGACTTCTCCTCTGGCACTCTTTCAGAAACTGACTCTATCGAGTCTCGAGGCCTTATATATACTATGAGTATATCACGTGACGTGCCCACTCGGAATTCTAGGGAACTCGGAGTTTAACTAGCCTGGTCCCCTGGCTCAACCTTTGCCAAGACTAGTGACGCGGAGTATACGAAGCAAAACAGGGACAGGGAACCAGGCTAGGAGTTTAACGAACTCAGGGTCCTTTCGGAACGCCCTGTCCCCTTCCCTTAGTTATCTATTTCCGTTACAAAAACTACAAAAAATTTAGTAATTTACTAATTTTCACTTTCTAAAAACATATAGATTTGATTAAAAAAGGCAAAAAAACTATTACTTGATTAAAAAAGGTAAAAAAAAAAAAACATGACGTTGAAGGACGTCACAGAGCAGCGAGTAGCAATAAAATTTCACTTTGCATTCGGGAAACTTCTTTAACAAACTTAAAAAATTCTGTATATTTAAAACCAGGAAAAGTATTAAAAATAAGTCGTGTATAAAATGGAAAATACAATTTTTGAGTGGTAGCAAGTTTGAATCGGACGATGAGTGGTCTGCAGAGAAATAGGTTACAGGTAAAAATCTTGTCAAAAGAGTTAGGAACGTCATTAACCAGTGATATGCGCAATTCTTTACCGCGGAACTAATAGAGTTACGCGGTAAAGATTTTGAAAACACTGACAAGATAGTTCAAGCTATTTACACAATTGGTAGCAAACTAGGTGTTAAGTGTAATGGGTATGTTTATATGAATGGAGAAGACGATATACAAACCGTGAAATTAAAAAAGCAGAGTAATTTTGAGAAACTTTCACGACGTTGTTTTTGACGTTACAATGTTGGTTAACCGTGCTCCTTGGTAACAAAAACATGTTGCTTTAAAAATTGGCTAACATGAGTTCTATTTAATCAAATGGAATGAAACTTGACACTTCGACAAAATAAATGTTTTTATTTACGAAAATTTGTTGATATATAATCTTGTAATTTAATAATATGACGATGAGGAACATTGTCTACGTATTTTTTGAATGACCATCGTAAATACATGCACTTTCTTCAAAAGCTTGGATACCTATAATTTTTATTTCTAAAATGTTTTTGTTGATCATATTTGAATTGGAAAATGCATAGAAGGTGTTTTTATTTGCATTTCCATTTGAGATTTACCAATTTCGACCCATAGAACTTTAGTACAGATGAAGTTTGAAAAATTATCGTGGGTAAAAACATGTTACTTTAAGAATTCAGACATTTTTGTAAGCGTTTTCAGTTAGTCAATGCTTGATTTTCAGAACCTGAGGATCGGAGTACCTTAATCCTCCTGTGCGCTAGTCCGAAATACGACTGGGAATTTCTCCATCTTCAATCGGAGTGTATTTTTTAAAAAATACTTGGGAACCGAACTAAACCGAAATTTGAATTTATCAGTAGCACAATTCTCTAGTACACACCAATATCGATGAAAAAATATTACTCCACATTCCGTTGGTGACTTGAAAGCTTTTAAAATGCACAAAATAAAGACAAATCTCATGAGTCTGATAAAATATTTTCATCAGAATGTATATTTTATCAATGAACCATAAAAACGATATTGATAAGAATTAAAAATATTGCACTATTGATAACTTCTGAGTTTGACAATTAATTCGGTTTGCAAGTATCTATTATCAACTCGAGAATGCCGCCTCAGTTGGAGGCGGCGAATTCCCAGTTTTCATAAATGCACCGGTTCTGACGTTTTCCTGGCATGTAAAAAATCAAAATCATAAAAAGCCAGAAAAACCTCAGATATTTCGGACTACCTGTGCGCCAGTTCTGAAATTTCCAAGGGTCCGTGTTTGTGCCCTCTTATCAGACTTGTATTGATTAAAGATTTTTTAAGATCATTCTTTACCTTTTTCCTTTGAAATCTATAGCGAGAACAGTGACGTATTTCTGCTTCTAAAAATTACTACAGATCAATACCTACCTACCTACCTACCTAGTCCTTGTTGCAACCGGAGGCACATAGGGCAAGGACTAGGGATTTCCATTCCTCTCTATTCTTTGCAATCTTCTCCACCTCTCCCCAGGTGAGATTTATCTCCTTAAGCTCTTTCTCTACTGTTCGCCTCCAAGTTGTTTTTGGTTGGCCTTTCCTCCTCTTCCTGTCTGGGGTACATCTAAGTGCCACTCTTGTGATGTCATCTGTGGGTTTTCTCAAGACATGGCCTATCCACCTCCATCTGTTTTTTTATTAGTAAGGTCCTCATGTCTGTTGTTTTATACAGATTTTTGTTGGTTATTTTTGTTGGCCAAAATATCCTCAAGATCTTTCTGAGGCACTCATTATGAAAACTTGATAGCTTCTTTACTTTCACTTTCAGTCATCCTCCTGCATTCAGCACCATACATTAGGACAGATAGCACACAGCTATTATACAATTTGATCTTAGTATGTCTGCTGATGTTGCTTGACTTCCATATATTCTTAAGCTTGAAAAAGGATCCTCTGGCTTTTCCTAATCTTGATATTATGTCCTCGTCAGCTCCGCCAACTGATGTTACCACACTTCCCAGGTATGTAAAGTAATCTGTATTTTTGATATCCCCTCCATTCAGTTGTATTTTGGGTGGGCTTTTTGTATTTAGGGACAATACTTCTGCTTTCTTTATGTTGATGTTCATACCGATTTTGCTGGCATTTATTTGTAAATAAGATGTTTTTCTTTGCATTTGTGTTTCCAGATGAGATAATAAAGCCAGGTCATCTGCATAATCTATGTCTTCTAGTTTGCTGAAAAGAGTCCATCTGATGCCTATATTTTCGTCACTAAGAGTTGATCTCATTACCCAGTCTACTGCTATGATGAACAATAGTGCTGACATCACACATCCTTGTCTCACTCCTGACTTAACAAGAAAGCTTGTGTTTGATGAACTACCAATAGAGCATTTAAATTCTGCATAGAATGCTTTTATTAGGTCAACTAGTTTAGATGGTATACCGTAAGCCTCAGGATTTTCCACAAACTGTCTATGTGAATGCTATCAAAAGCTTTTTCAAAGTCAATGAAGTTTATGATGAGTTGTCTTTGTCATTCTGTGCACTGTTCTATTATGTTTCTTAGTACAAACACTTGGTCACAGCAGCTCTTTCCTTTTCTGAAGCCTGCCTGTTCTTTCCTTAGCTTTTTATCCACTGCTGTCTTTATTCTGCTTACAATTATTTTACTAAATATCTTGCTAGGTATAGAAAGTAAAGTAATATCCCTCCAGTTGTTACAGTTAATGAGGTCTCCTTTTTTTGGTAGTTTGATGATGCTACCTTCAGACCATGTTGCTGGTATCATATTGTACTTCCATACCTTGCAGAAAAGGAGGAAGGATATCTGCTGCAAGGATAGGGGTCTGCTTTGAATATTTTAGCTGGTTAGTTGTCATTCCCAGGTGCTTGATTGTTCTTTGAATTCTTGATTGCTGTGATTATTTCTAATTTTGATGGTTCATCCGTGTTGATATCTAAGTCGATGCTTGTTTTGGGTATTTCTGCTCTGTTGCTTGGATCTGGGCGGTGCAGTATCTCTTGAAAATGCTCCTTCCATCTTTGTTCTTGGTCTTTCTCAGATGAAATCATTGTGCCCTCCCTGTCTCTTACTGACATACATGCATTTCTTCTTTGTCCACTTAGCTTCTTGGTGATCTGATAAACATGACCCATTCTCTGTTCTGATGCCGCTTTTCCAGCTTCTTTTGCCATATTTTCAATGAAGTTCTTACGGTCCCTCTTTGTGGCCTTCTTTATTTCTTTGTTACTGTCTGAGCATTGTTCTCTTAATTTCTCTTTGATTCTTTCTGAATGTGTGTTACACAACCTCTTCTTTAGTTCTTTTCTGTTGTCAATGAGTTTCCATGTACCTGGTGTTATCCATTCTTTATGTACCTGTTTTCTGAAACCAATAACTTTCTCGCTTGCATTGTTAAACGTATCTTTTACTTTTACTCAGTGTTCATCTATCTGTTCTTCGTCTATATCACTACGTTGCAAGATAGAAAATCTGTGTTTTTCAGCTCTAATCTAAAATCTTGCTTGGTTTTGATATCGCTAAGTTTGCCAATATCGAATCTTTTCCAGCTGTACTTAGGTATAGTTTTCATCAGCTTAAGTTTAAAAAATATGCAGTACTGTTACAAGGTGGTGATCGCTGCCTAAATCTGCACCTGGTCTTACTCTCACATCCTGAAGATATATATATATATAACAATATGGTCTATCTGATTTTTGTCTCTTCCTCCGAGTTATATCCATGTGAGCTTGTCTTTGTGTGGGAATAATGTTCCACCTATAACCAAGTTGTTGTTACCACAAAACTCTACCAGATGTTTACCATTCTCATTCATGGTACCGCAGCCATATTTTTCCATGGCCCTTTTATATCCGGTGTTGTCTTGGCCTATTTTTGCATTACAATCTCCCATGATGATGGTTAAATCATGTTTTGGAATCTTTTCAAGTTCGGCTTGTAGTGCATCATAGATGTCTTGTTTAGTTTCATCTTCTGCCTCATTTGTAAGAGAGTATAGACTTGTATGATGGATGTTTTAATAGGCTTTGTGTCGAGTCTTGCTCTTATCATTCTCTCACTTACAGGATGGTACTCTATCAGTGACTTCACTGCTGCTTTACTCAGAATAATTGCTACTCCCTCGTGCTGTCTACCATCTTTCCTGCCTGAGTAAATGATTGCTTCACCGCTGTTTGTCATGCTCTTTCCAAAATCTGTCCATCTGCATTCACTTACTCCTAGTATGTGTAGCTTGTTGTTCTTCATCTCTCTGACTACTTGAGCCTGCTTTCCTGTCTCGTACATGGTACGGACATTCCAGAAGCCGATCTTAAGTTTGGTTCTCGTGCTCAGTATACTCTTCATACGACCAGCTTCCTGTTGGCTTTCACTGGTTGCGTTCATATGCGCAGGTTGCTGCTGGTATTCTGATGCCGCGAGAAAGGATGAAATACTCCTAGTCCTCGTATCCATAATCGTGCAGTTTTCGCGAGAAGGGGAGATTACCCCCCTTGCTCAACCCCCAACTTGGTGGACCAGGGATTTGTAATCGAGGTTGCCTTCCTCTAGAATGGTTGCCTGCCACAGCTCATGAAGCCATTCTCTCCTGTTTTTTTTTTTTTTGTTTGAGTTTCCTCTCGTAGATTTTCTGTCTGGATTTTCTTCCATAGCCTTTGACTTCCCCAAGCCATCCACAAGGCAGTGGAACTATTTAACCCATAGCTGGGAACTAGTTTTGCAGGTATCAGGGCATATCCAAACGCCGTTGGGCCATGCATACCGTGCATTTAGGGGCCTAGTTTCCTCCAAGACCCTGTGGTTCTGCTTGGGGCCGCAAGGTACCCAATTTCTATCTGCTACCTCGAGGAGGATCCCATATCTGGGCCACATAGGTCTAACTGCGGAGAGGCTATACCTGGCAGAGAAGACTTCCATATTTTTCTTACTCTTTCGCAGCAAGCTACTAGCCAGGGGTGGAGCTGAAAGCGAGAGTGACAAGCACAGACACAGACAACACACACACTGTACGCAATACACAGCCATTTAGCAGATGTTAGTTTATTTGTTAATTTCCTTTTTTAAGAACCAAAGATTTTTTTAACAAAAAATATATGGAATGTAACAAAGTAAAAAACAAACTACCATTTCGTTAGCTTCTGAAAGCTTCCAATCTAAACCAAAAAAACATAATAATATCAGATATAACTGCTCTTAGTAGACCGTAAAAAAGTTTTTGTTTTTGTATCGTTAAATATTTATTATATAACAACTTCATGTAGATCTAGGCTTAATAAATATACCATATGTGAAAATAGGAAGCATTAAAAAACTAATCAGTATATATCCGAAAAATAAAAAAAAATATATGGAGGAAATTCATATCAGCCAATATCTATTTGTGTTAGATTATTTATGTCATTTTGGTAGTACAATCTGATCAGCTGATAGTAAACTTTTCAAAAAAAAGAAACGCTTAGTAGGAACAATACCCTGAAAAATGAATGATAGTTTTGCCATACCTTTTATTTTTAGATCGATGATGTATGCGAGTAAAATGTGTGATTTTTTAATGCAATTGTTAACTTTACAGCTATTGTACAAGTCTCACAGACAAAAAACCTGATTTTGCAAAATTTCCCCCAAAAATTTTGATCTCAATTTTAATTTGTTGAATTCTGATGCAATTCCTTCAGGTATAAAGGGGCTATCAAAAGCGGGGGTTCACGATATTTTGAATCTGGTTTTATCTGAAAATTGACGCTTTCTAAAATGCTGTATCTGAATGTTGCATAGCACAAAAAGGAATATGCATGGGCGACTTGAAGTAGGAGTACCGCAATCTTCAACTACAAGAGGTTTAAATGTTACGCACAGCACAATATCTAACCCATAAAACATAAACCATGGACATCGAACTCCCAATGTTTGCAAAAAATACGGTAGACTATGTGTGACATCAGCAGCACAGCATCACTACGGAGGGTTGCGTAAATTGAATGAATGCAGACTTGTTTACTCTTACGATTTCGCCGTATTTTGTACGGATTTTTAGTTCAAAATACGTCTCACGTTTTGCTATTTTGAAAATACGGAAATAATAGATACACTTGTTTAGAATTGAGAAAGTAGTTTTCGTTATGATCTGTCTCAGTTTCATGCTTTTTTAATCGCTAAAAATAAATTCAAGTTCAGTAATGTCCATTTGCCAAAATGCTGTGGTATAAAATGATCAAGATCATGTTATTAAACCATGTTTTAGTAATCAGAAAAGCAGTTGTTCTCCATTTACATATGTAAAATTGATGGAAAGTGAAATCTTACTGGCAAATGCCAAATCTCACGGACAAATCTAATCAAAAATACTGAGAGACAACGATATGGGTAAACAGGTCTTTGAATGTAACGCAATGACGTCTTCTAAAGCATTAGATATCCCTGAACTGCACAGATCATCTAACAAGACCGTTTTCAGTTGACTACAAATTATTGCAAGAGGATTATTCATGCCATTGTTCCGACCCCACAACACCCCAAATATCGACTTCAAAGATCTCAGATCAATAGATTATGATCACAGCACCACCGCTGAACATTTTGGGTTTAGCTACAGGTCCAGAATGTTTATCTGAAAGCCTCTTATACGTTTAAGAGTTCTAATGCTTTGTAATGAATGTTAGAAAGATAACAGCCTCCAGGACGTTAAAAAAATTGGTGGTGGTAGTGTAATGATATGAAAAACGGTATTATAAGAAAGTAAGATTGATTTGGTTCGAATTTAATGGACTCTGATGGAAAAAGGTACTCTAATCATGTTCTACCTACACATGCCTATTCAATTTTGCAGCATCCTATAGCCGTTTTGCAATCTCGCAATACACATGTACAGCCACATACGATTCGTTTGACACTCCCATTCTTGCAAAGCGACAGCAACCTGTTTCTGCCACAGTCATCTAAATCGCTAGATTTACACCAAATTAAGCAACATTGGACAAAATGGATTGACATGATTTGCCAAAGACAATCGCATCCCCAGACTCCACAACAGCTGATCAAAGCTCTAGATTTGGAGTGGGAGAGTATTCCTATACAGTTTTTATTACACACATTTGCTTCCATTAGATGCCGTTTGTGTCTATCATTTGTGTCTGCGGGGGGCATACCAGATATTGATCTTTAATGACCTTAAACTGACTATGATTTTAAAATTCTTGAGTAATTATGACATTTAGATGGTATTCCTGTTGCTTAATACATTTCTATGCTATCAATGCATCATTTTACTAAATAATCTTTATGTTCAATGTGTCACTGAAATTCTACTATGCGTTTCTTTTTTTTTGAAGAGTATATATATAGTTACATCTGTTATTCAAAAAGAACAATATACTTTTGAAATAGAGGTAGGTATTAAATGATTGGTATTAACTGTATTTTTTTATTCCTAAGTAATGTCAAGGAAAAAGATGACCTTGACTTGGCCTTAAAATGGTCTTTAATCTAATTGATACCATCACTCAGTGATGTCTTTTTAAACTTTCAATAATACTAGACAAGAAAACATTGATGTAACCATCAATTGACGCCCGGGAAATATATAAAGTAAACAATGTAAATAAGTCTTGATCATCAAACCGCTTTGATATGTTTGAAAAGGCATGCGTCTAATTGATGGAAACGATAGTGGCGAATATTTTGAAAACTCATAGTCGGATAAAAATCAAACAAAAACGATACCATTTTAAACTTGATCAATTCCTCAAGTAAATGTTGGCTGCATAAAATATAAATTGAAGTTAGACACATGCATCACCTATATTCAAAAATGTATTTTAATTTTCAATTTTCGAATATAAAATGGCGTCGTTTTGATTCACGCGCAAATTCTCGTTGTTGATGTTTTTCATCAAAGTGAAAACCACGAACTGCGCATAACACGTTTTTATGCTAGAAGTAAACGTCGATGTTCTAAAAAAAGGAATCTGTCATTTTTTCCAAAGTAAATGATAAGCAACTTTATATATTAAATATGAAAAACATATATATTTTTACAGATTCACTTTATGGAAGTACATATATTATTTATCTCCTTATTTATAAAGGAAAGAACATTCTGATTAACAATCTTTTCAATGTTTTGAAAACATTTAATTCTGAATAACTACTCCCAACACTTAAACTTATATGTATAGAGCAGCCCGGTCCTCCGGGCTGCAATAAACACCCGCGCAAGCGCGGGAAATTGAATTAATATATAGTTACGATTTACAACAGAAAATATATTTTTGTTGTAAATTGTAGTTTTTACTGATAGACTAAGGCTTATAGAAGGAAGAAATACTTTGTTCAGAATCCCGCAAGAAGAAGTTGTACGTTACCATCCCCACCCACTTTTTGTGAAAACTTGAAAAATAAAAATTTCTTTAATTGACGTTTATGTGAAACCTTATACAGTGTTATGGATATTGTACTTCAGTTGTTCTTATTTCATGTTCATGAAGGATAAAAGCAGCGAATATACACAATTTACAAATAAATAGATTTTGGGGAGTTGGGGGGGATTCACAGGGGTAGTTGGATCTTCGTTTATAATTTTTTTGTACCCTTATCAATAAGTTAAAAGGCTTTTTTTAACATTCAATAAGGTACATACATGAACATATTCATAAACCAAAACCCAACTACTCGTGCTTTTAGTGAAATCTAAATGTAGTTTACAGACATCATCTTGTACGAAGTGTAGTATTAGAGGAGTATGTAAGAACTCTTGTGCACCCGTTTCGGAGTTTATTTGCAAAATGTATTAATTTACTAATATAAGTATAGATTTTAAATAATAGAAAAATTTAAAGAATCTCTACTGACACCAGCTAGAATTTCAGTCATTAAAATTAGATAGATAATATAATTATATTCAATAAAAATGCATAAGTAATGTAATTTTATTCCATCCAGGGACCTCTTTACTTTAGTATATACATGTAGGTCTCTGTCCCATCTTATCTTTTAGCGATTGTTTTATATAACAATCATTAATTAATTCTTTAATTAATGCATCGGGATCAAAGATCCAAATATTTGTTTTCCGTGTTTTGAGATGCGGCGGCAAAAGTACACAGAGGTTGAGGAAATGTGCGCAGTAACTACAATGAATACGCAAAATGTCTGAAATTATTGTTCTCAGAACTCTGTTTTGGCTCAGGTGATCAACTTTTTGAGATTTAGTTAATTTGAAATTTAAAGGTAGTAGAGAATGCAAGGCTTAATTTAGGACTCTCCACTTAATTATGACTTACCTGTACACTGGAAGTCCATATTTTATGATTGATAAAAATGATATCAGAAGGTTGCATCAGTTTTGAACAATAATTTTCCAATTTCATCTCCACCGGTTTAATTTAAGGTTCATAAACCCTCTGCTCACTTATATAAAGTGTTGCTTGAACCTTAATGATTTTCCAAAAGAAATGTATTTTAAAAGTAAAATGCAAACAATTATAGCATAGGTTGCGGGGCAAAATTGGACATAAAAAGATACTTCAACTTGGGAAATCTATAAAAGAATTGTAGACATTTATATCACTAAGAGTTATCTCTCTTATCAGAGTATCAATGAACCTTAATACTTAATCAGAACTGAGAAGGATGAATGACTTGTGGAAAATTCTTTTAACTATATATATTCAAAAAATTCTCAAATTTATTACATTATTCATTAACATTAAAGTCAAATTCCTCAAAATTTCAGGTACCAGAAGCCATGCATGTGGAACAGAACTGTGCTGGTACATGTATCATTTTGTATGTATAACTATTATAGTAAAATCTCCCCGACTAGGAAGGAGGGCTGCTCGGCTCAATGTAGACATGTCCCTGGGGCGTATGGGCAACAGCTTGACCATCGAGGGGATGAGAGGAATGTTACTGACGGCAAATATCCACCCAGCTTCAGCTAGCTCCATGCAGGACACTGCTAATAAAGTAGGGAAAAAAGTTAGTTCTGTGAACAGAGAGAGTATATATTTATTATATGGTATACTTCTATCAGTCTATATACAATCCTGTCATGTGTTTTCATGGTATATACATTTTCGTGGTATTCTTAATTTTTACGAATAATCACACAATGGGAGATCGAAATGACATCATATTTGTTATTGATAATTCATAAAGGGGAACCCTATGCATGTTTTTGGACAAAATATGAATCTTTTCGCAATTGCCAAAATAAAATGTGGTGATTGAGTTGTGCATAGTTTACAAATTTGACAATTTGCACACTACAAGTTTATTCATCATGTTATAATTCCAATCTTAATTTTATTTATTGATTCCCTGTGTTTTGATTGGACGAGAACAAATTCAAGAAAAAGTTAACACATCGATGAATTTTTCAATCAGAACTACTTTCTTGATCTAGCTTATAGGCTGTTGTAAAAACAATGAAAACAGATATCTCTAGTCCGTTTTAGCTAAATTATGATTAAAAGAAACTTGATATAAAAAAAGCAAAACAGGAGATAAACAGGACTGACAGACGGGAATATTATGTTTATGTCACTGTCGGATCACGAGTGTGAATTTTAAGCTGATCATGCTGTCATTTTCTCGACGTTCCATATCAGCTCAGTTGGTATCGTTGTGATAGGGAAAAGAAACGTACCTCAGACTCTTGCCTTATCAGCATCAAATTCATATATTTACATCCTACAAATCCCATATTCTCCCTAAGTCTTTGAACGAACCAGAGCAAATCGAGGACGTCGTCGGTCTGCAACTTTCGCTATGACTGAGTATGAGCGTTGTTGTTAATGTCAACATGGCCATGGTCAAGGACGAATTATTCTGGAGAATACGCGTATTTACGATATTTGTTGACTTAAACAACATTCAATGAGTTTTTATAAGTTTATTTATTGATTGTTTTGACAATTTAAGTTGGATTTTATCGATATTAATCTTGTATACGTTTTTTTGCGGCATAAACTATTCATACGCCGTACAAAGTAACGGATTGTATGGCGGCCTCAAAGAGAAATAATTTTGATAGTTTTAAAAATTCGTAATTGGAATTATAAGAATTAAACATTCTGTTTTCAGAATTTATCGATGTGTAAACTCTGCCTTTTTACTCACAAACTTTACATAAAAGTGCTTTGCACTTTTATTCAGTTTGTGAGTAAAAAGGCAGAGTTTACACATCGATAAATTCTGAAAAAGAACATTTAATCCTATATTAAACTAGAATACAAACTTACTAATAAAAATCTGACGACCCTGCATATCATCGTCTGTAAATTATCCATTCAGCTACCAGTCGTGTGACAAGAATTTGGAATTTCCCTCCTTTGATATTTTTTCTATGGTGACCTAGTATAAATGTAATTTTATATTACAATTTTCAAAGAAAATATTGGGCATGCTAAAAAGTTATATGATAAAAAAAAGATATTGTGCCATTCATGGTAATTAGTTAAATTAAACATTTCATTTCTTTAAATACCGCTAGATATGGAACTTATATTTTAAAACATGAAACATTCAAATAAAGCTTTAAAAAATAAAGCTTTAAAAATTACTTTAAAAATTAGACCAAAAGGTGGTTCCGGCTATGCAAGTATGCTATGACCTTCTGAACAAAGGATATGCGAGTTGAAATAATTTTAAAATGAAGAGAATAGTTGTTTTTATATGTGATAACTAGCGAACATGTAAATTATTCAGTATTGAATTGTATTGTACTATATTACACATAAGCCTTAATGCCACGAAAACTGTTGATTCAAGGGTAACAATTTAGTCTGTTGGACAACAGAAAACAATCTCAATATGACAATAACAGGTAAAAAGTACAGGAGTTATCTTTCTTTTTTCATATACTGTTAACTGTGCTAGCTCAGATATATACAATTAATTACCCCTTTTGAGGTGAACATGGTGAAATAAGGTTCCCAGACCTGGCCCATGAGGTGCCCTAACCCAGGTCAAGTCAGAAAGTGGGCCAGGTATGGGGTCCTTATTTCACAATGTTGAACTAAAAAAAAAGTTGCTATGTTTTCTATTACTGTGAACTTTTTTTTCAGTGTGTGATTAATATTTGCTTTATTTTAAGTTTCAGAATCAAAAGAACTATTCCTGGAATCAAGAACTGTCAGAGCAAAATATTGCTGCATATTGGAGTTTTCTCCCCTATAGTAAGTTGATCTTTTTAACCCCCCCCCCCCCTCTTGTTTTTTTCATATTTTATTGATGAATCAAATGGATTGGAAACAAGTTTTGAATATTTTTTCAAAAAAACTATTGATTAGTTGCTTATTAATTTGCTTGAATTTCTTGAAAGTCACCAGTATATTGGAAATTTAAATCGAGTTCCCATCAATGATTGTGAAATTGACTAGTTTTCAAGGTTTTTTTTTTCTTTTTCAGTTTCTCCACCTAAATTATCACAAGTCTAGATAATTGACATAATTGCAAAAACAAAATCAGATCTATGATTTTTGTCCATCTAGCTGTCCACAATTATATCAAACTCTTTATTTTTATACCCCCACAGCGTTCCCGAAACGCACCGGTCCACCGGGGATCCCCGGTAAACTTTGAATTGGACCGGTAAAATCTTAATTTTATCGGTCAAAATGTCCGATGTTTTTTTTTATAGACTGTATAAAAATTACACATAATCTTAACAAAATCAATTAATTCAATTGTCCTGACAATAAACAAATTCAAAACTAAAGGAAATAAAAAAAAAAAACGTCAGGGGCGCGCCAGATTATTTTTGTGCATTCTTGTTTAAATAAAATGTAGACCGTGATTATCTACTATAAAAAGCTACATATTAAAATAATAATCTCCATAAGACTGGGAGGAAAAACAGTTAAAATACTGTCTAACAAATATTTTTCCCTCTTAATAAATATATGCAGTCTGTAGTTCTTACAGTAAAAAATGTCACAATCTACTTTCGTTTTGCAGGACGAATTTGCAGGGTTGCAAGAGCTGCCTGCTATTTCTGCTTGATTGCAGACAATTTGTTACCATTAATTATTTTCTCCATAATTTAATCTATTAGCATGATTAATATTTTACCAACTTTTTGATTTTTTTCCATATATTTAATAGCATTTAAAATACATGCGCGTTTTTCCCCTTTTCTAAAAATAGCGGGCTGACTCTAATGTAATAAAACGACAACAAATTCACTTAAAATCATCATTTTCATGATAAATTTGCATATCTCTATATCATTAGTACATATTTTTAACTGTGTGGAGGTTGTATAATACGTTTTAACTACTCAGAAATATCTGACGTTTTCCAGGCTTTTTAAAACGATTTTGATATTTTACATAATATTTTTCCTGGCACACAAAATACCAAAATCCTACAAAAAAGCCTGCAAAACGACAGATATTTCGGACTAATTCCAGTCAATCAACCAAAAGTTGTCATGGTGCAGACTTTATTTAAAAGAAATAAAAAATCTGTCAGAAAGGACATAATAATTCAACACGATGAATTATATACACAGGCCTAATAGAAAATATTTCAATAAATCAACAAAAAAAAATCTGCATTTGCCATCCTTTCATTTAAACATATTATTTATTATATCTACACAATTTCCAATCCTATAATATGTTAAATTTACATACAAAAAATTAATGTCCGGTAAATTTTACAACTGTCCGGTGAGTTTTGAATATTTACAGGACAATTGTCCGACATATTTTTGACTAGTTTGGGGAACTCTGCCCCCATTAGGAAGGAGAGTGGGGTATACTGTTGTACCCTTGTGTATCTGTCCGTAACAAATTTTTGGTCACAGTTTTCTCAGCATCTACTCTTCACAGATGCTTGAAATTTTAGCACATGTTTTGCTGAGGCATGCCATATGGTGGGATTCATTTTTTGTTCAAATCTGATGTTGACTTCCTCTTTGTCTGTATGTCTGTCGGTAACTGAACTTGTATATTAACATGATAGCATATATTCACATCAGAGCGGGGGTATTACTAGTGAGCATTGGCTCACAGACTTCTTATTATTAAAGTATTCAAACTTCACACATGCATGTATATCTAAATAAGGTTGATGTTAAGGAGGATCTCTACACCTATGAAGTATAACTGATTTTTGTTGCATGCATTTGTTTCTAATAATAGGCTCAATATCCGATAAAATAAGGTTCCAAAGTATTTCACTTTATTTTTCAGAAATATTTAAAATGTTTTTTTTTATTTTGATAAAACCCCTCCTTTCTATATTTTTAAAAGCTCAGTGCTTTAAATTTCTCTTCAAAGTATAATGTTATAAAATATTGAAATTATAATAACCAACAAAGTTATAAATAAAATCTACATAATTTTTATTTAAATTTACAAAAATAGACAAAAGAAAAATTAAAACAGCATTTTCTTGAGAACAGCTGGTAGGATCTTCTCCAATATCTGAAAAGATATATAATAGCAAAGGGTAAAAACAATGAAAAAAAGAAACTGAACAAAATTGAAAAAACTGTCAAAAATTTCAAACATCACAAAAATTCAGGTTTGAAAGATCTGCTTCAAGAGTGAGCTCAAATATCTTGGTAATCTTTTTCTACATACTTCAAATAAACTTGACTAAAACTTGCACAAGTATTGCAAAAAGATATCAAGCAAAGCCTCTGAAAGAAGTTCGTATTGTATTGTTTTTCAAAGCGAAAACCATCACGTTTCCAGTCAATGACAAAGACATGTATTTAGTGAATTCATGGTATTGAGAAAGGTAGATTTACTTACTGTTTTTATCCAACCTGCATGTGTTATCCAGTGCTAGATATAACATAACATGTAAACAAGGTAAATGGCCAAAAGCACGTAAGAGAAATTCCTGTAACCAAATTCGCACTTCCTTTAAAAGCTGCACGTTTCCCATACAAACAGCTGATAATCAATGTTGATCAAACGTTTGAGTCAAGCAAAATTCCACTTACTCTCGAAACGTTTTGGTAATTTTATGAAGAGTTTAAATTTCACCAGGAATAACCACACATTCGGGTGTATACAAATCATGAACAAGTATCGACTAGTCGATGGAAAGATGATACATATACCTTATCTTATCAAATTTGCATTTTTTAGGGGATATATTTTGCTAGAGTTTTTTTTTTTGAAGAGAAAAGAAATTTCGGAGTGTATGGCGTTTTGACACGTAACGATAAATTAGCATATAGACAAGCAATGTTATGTTTCATTTTTTCTTACGGTACCTAAAATCATATTTATTCTAATAAGTTTGTAACTATATATATATATATATATATATTAATTAAATAAGTAGAAATTGAATAAATTGACAAACAATTCATTTTTAAAGAAAAGATATGTATTGGTACATGTACGTACTACGCTGTATTCATTAGGTGATGCAATGTATACTCCATCCACAAAATCGCATGTTATGTTATACTCGGTGATTCATCGGTGTTAAGTGAATTTTAATCAGATCATTTGGGATCAAAATGGCGTTTCAACGGAAGCACGCCATGTTGTGACGTTGTAGAGAGCCCCCTTAAATATGATTAAAAAAAAAACTTCTGATGAAGATGATCAGGGTTGATGTTGCCCTTTTGACCATGAGATTGTTGTGTAATACATTTCTGTTGAGAAAAGCCTGATATATCATTTTCTGATCAAACGGTACTATGGATGTGGAGAGGTTTGGAGTTCAGGTGCCACCGTGCCAGCATTGAAGGTTTATATCTATCTTAAAGCAGTGCATTGTGACAAATTATTGTGGAGTATTTTTAGCTCACCTCAACGAAATTGGGGGAGCTTATGTAATACCGTCGGCGTTGGCGTCCCAGGTTAAGTTTTTTGGAGCAGTTTTCTTTTTAAGTACTTCTATGTCCTATATTGATTAGACATGCATGGAAGATGCTTCTAATGTGTTTCATTGTACCAGTCAAAGTTTCAGATGCTGCAATTTCAGCAAAGGAATGGCCAGGTTAATGTTTTTGGAGCAGGTTAACATTTTTGGTGCAGTTTTTGGTGCAGGTTTCATTTCCAAGTAACTATAAGCCCTATGTTGACCAAACTTGCATGGATGATACATCTAAGGATGCATACTATCAGGCTTGCTTCGGATGCTGAATCTGACCTACATTTTCCGGTTGAGTGAACAGGTTAAATTTTTTTGTGCAGGTTTCATTTCCAAGTAACTTTAAGCCCTATGTTGACCAAACTTGCATGGATGATACATCTAAGGATGCATACTACCGGGCTTGCTTCGGATGCTGAATCTGACCTACATTTTCCGGTTGAGTGAACAGGTTAAAGTTTTTGGTGCAGGTTTCATTTCCAAGTAACTATAAGCCCTATGTTGACCAAACTTGCATGGATGATATGTCTAAGGATGCATACTACCGGGCTTGCTTCTGATGCTGAATCTGACCTACATTTTCCGGTTGAGTGATAAGGTTAAAGTTTTTGGTGCAGGTTTCATTTCCAAGTAACTATAAGCCCTATGTTGACCAAACTTGCATCGATGATACATCTAAGGATGCATACTATCAGGCTTGCTTCAAATGCTGAATCTGATCTACAATGTACATTTTCCGGTTGAGTGAACAGGTTAAAGTTTTTGATGCATAATTCATTTCCAAGTCACTATGACTTCTTTAATGACCAAACTTGCACGGATGATACATCTAAGGATGCATACTACCGGGCTTGCTTCAGATGCTGAATCTGACCTACATTTTCTGGTTGAGTGAACAGGTTAAAGTTTTTGGTGCAGGTTTCATTTCCAAGTAACTATAAGCCCTATGTTGACCAAACTTGCATGGATGATACATCTAAGGATGCATAGTCGACTACCAGGCTTGCTTCGGATGCTGAATCTGACCTACATTTTGTGGATGAGTGAAAATGTTAGTTTATGATGAATGTATCATTTCCAATTAACTATGAGCCCTATAATGAGCAAACTTGCATGGACGATACATCTGCTGGATGCACACTAATGGACTTACTTTGGATGCTGAAAATCGACATACATTTTTTCAGATAATAGACCAGGTAAAAGTTATGGGTGCAGGTCAATTACCAAAAAACTTGAAGGCTTATATAACATTGTATAAACCAAACCAAACTTGCACAAATGTTGCATCAGGAAATGAAAACTCTCAAATTTGCTTCAGATGCTTAATTTCAATTACATTTTCATGAACAACTAGTTTAAATTTTTTATGTAGGTCTATTTCAATGTATTCGATCAAAATTGCTTAAATATTTTCATTTCTGGAATGTACACTTTTTGTTGGTTAATTGTGTGACTTTGCCTTACTTAAAGACAACATTCGTTGAGGTGAGCTCTGTAATCTCTGATTACCTATGTTCATACTTTCTGACCCATGTACCAAGTTTAAATAAATCCCATGCAGAAAAAAGTATACCTACAGAAAATGTACCGTACTAAATTACATACATACATGTATTGCCTTATAACATTTCTGTCATGCATGTTCACTTGATGTTACATCATGTCTCAGTTCTGAAGCCCAAGGCAATCTTTAGAGAAGAGAGTGTGTGTTTGGAAAAGCTTGTAGATTTTAAGTGATGCTGACACAAATACTGTAATTGTTTTCACTTTATTCCATTACATCAGATTATTGGTAGATATTTTGTCGGCCTCGTTTATGAATGGATGATTGATTAAATAAGTTAACCCTTGAACGAGAATAGAAACACAGGGTTCAGATCTCTGGAGCATTGTTTTATTAGCTTATTTGGTATTATATCTAAAAGCTTTATGTGATTGGACATTTTGTATCTTTAATGAATTTTGTGTAAATCTTCTCAAGAATAAATGATTTCATTTGTACTTCAGAATTACCATTTTAGGGCTGAAAGGTTTCTCCTAAAGCTTGGAAACAGACTGTTGTAAGATTAAATTGTCGAAGAATTTCTAGCAGAATGGCTTGGTTTCTATGGTAATCCCAAGATAGAAGTATTGAATTATTGGTTATAGAGTCTGATAATATACAATTATCAGGTTTTATGTGGGGGGGACTATTGGCCGCTACAGACGGTGATCTAACTCGGGAGGTAAAAGTAGCTATTGAAATTATTTACAGTTTCATGTTCCAGAGTTCACAATCATCATTATTTGTTTTCCAATCTAAGGAAAATTCCTGAATTTTGATTGTTTAAAAATATACAGATTTTTACTCTTTTAATAAAACATATTTACTGAATTCTTTCTGATTTAAATATGAAAGACATAAATATTTAAGAATCTCTTGTTTTCTTTATTTTATGCCCCGTCATGAATATTGCATGAGCATTTTATGTTTGTCATGTCCATCATCATGTCCGTCTGTCCTTGTGTTGCGTTTAGCTCATTTTAAAGAATTCATTCAAGATCTTTTAATCAAATTTTATATTCTGAATCATATTGATGAGAGATTTTCAACTGCAGTAACATTTGACTTTGACCTCTTTTTTTTGACCTTGACCTCACTTTTCTCAAATTAGTTTCAAAGACAAAAATCAAGATATTTTATGAAACTTCATATTCTGATACATATTGAGAAAAGCAATTTAATTTCTTAAACATTTTTTTTCTTTGATCGTTCATTTGATCTTGACCTTTTTTTCTCAAATCTTTGTGCACCTCAGTTTTAAAGAAACTTTTGAAGATAATTTTTTACATAAGCTTACATATATTTAAAGAGAATTGATCAACTTTATCAAATTTAATTTTTGCTTTAACCTTCCCAATGACTTTTGTCTCTATTATTTATAGCAAATTGAACTTTTGCAATTCTTGAAAAAACTATTTAAGATATTTTTGTCAATCTTCATACACTTAATACAAATTTTCATTTTGATTACTGATGAATCCATGACAGGGCATTCTTGCTTTATGGACATATTTCTAGTTATAGATGTACTCAAAACTGCAAACAATGTAAAAAGGATTTTAAAAACAATTAATAAGAAAGATCTGAATTCTTGTATTAAGCTTATAAAAACATTTTTAAGGAGAGTAGAATATCCATTTAGACTTCAATTTATTAGAATTACAAAATAAGAAAAATTTAGAAAACTATTAACCTTGTGTCAAGGCCAATGTCATTACTCAATACAGGATGAAGTTCTTTGTAAATTTCAAAAACCATTCCTTTGTTTATACTTCCTGAATGAAGATGCCCACAAATTATTTAATTTTTAAAAATTTTTGTTTGAAGTTTTTCAACTTGTATGCTTTTCAATTATGCCATATTTACCTAGGCCAAGTTTTCAACTTTTCCCAGATTCATTGATCAGAAGGAAATCGGCAGATCGTTAACGTGGGAAGATTAAGCATCTGTTTTATTGTGACGTAAAAGTGAGGCCCCAAAAAGAAAAATTAATGAAAATAGTAGCTACTAATCAAGTTCCTTACATAGATGTTTAAATTGAGGGGGTGTCATTAAAGAACATTTACATACAGAAATATTCTCCAAGAATAGAAAATTGATTTTCAATTCATCTAAAATCTATGTTAATGTTATTTCTAAAGAGTTCTAAGTAAAAAGAAGAAAGCTTTGCGTAAAGTTGGCCCCAGTGAAGTTATGTATGCTGAACTATAAGATAATTAGAATATTGAACATTTTTTTCACAATCAATAATTACCTTCCTACAGTCGCATGCTGTATAAGAATTCAGGCGGTAATTGTTTTACATGTGGACAGCCTTTTCAGTGGATGTCTTAAATCCAGCAATTTCTGTCAATTCACACATGAAATCTATCAATCAGGAATTGATCTAGTTTTCTCCTAGGAGTTCTTTATTGATTAGCATAATTTTGGTCTACGGAGGACCCATGCAGTTTATGAGCAAAAATTGATTTCCCAGTGTCACTTCTTTTGGTCCATCTCATCTTGTAAAATTTCAGGCACTAGGCTTAACTTTGAAAAAAAAATTGTGTTTAAAATTACAGTTTAAAACATTAAGAGTTGACTTTTTTGACAACTTAGATGTGGGTGTTGAGGAGACGTTAGTATTCCTCCCGTATTGGAATTCCGTGCTGGTCCTATTCTGGCAGTGGAGAGATTACTTTCATGGAGCAATCACGGTCAGTGTGAGGTAAAAAAAAAGTTTTTCATCGTTAAAATTTGCAATATCATTTTCTGTGAAAAGGTGTTATCATTATTCCTTATTTTTTAAAAATTATTTTTTTATTTTTAAATTTCAAAACTTTTTATTTGGCAAATATTAGAGATATGGCATGTCATTGAGATTAATTCCAGAGTACATGCAAGTTTTTTTTCTTGGCACAATCAACTTCTTTGATAAAGTTTGACTGTAGTTTAACAGTAATTGTGTATTCTGTGTTCAGATTTTATTTGCTATGTATGATTATAATGTTTAACCAAAGTGTTTTGCTGTATGATAAAAACTCATAGCATATATATTCAATCAGTATATCAATGATATTCCTCATGTCAATTTTCAAGATACTGAATTCTAACTGTATCAACAAAAATATTCCACAAAAATTGATTAAACCAGGTACAGCATCTACTAAAACGGCAATTGTATGTAAGATACCTAAGATTTAGTTTACGTTAGTCAGAGATGCATGGAAGATGCTTCTACAGTAACTGTGTTTCATTGAACCAGTCAAGGTTTCAGATGATGTAATTTCAGCAAAGGAATGACCAGATTAATTTTTAAGGAGCAGATTAAGGATTTTGGAGCAGGTTAAAGTTTTTGGAGCAGGTCTCATTTCCAGTTAACTATAAGCCCTATGTTGACCAAACTTGCAAACTGGTGATACATCTAAGGATGCACATTACCAGGCTGGCTTCAGATGCTGGATCTGACCTACATTTTCTGGAAGAGTGACCAAGTTAATGTTTTTGTAGCTGGTTCATTTTTAAAATAACTACAGTAGAACTTTGGTATCTCCAACTCCTCTATCTCGAATACCATGGATATGACAAAGTGATTTGGAAGTCCCAATCACAAATTTTTTTAAGTATTTTACCTTGGATATCTCAAATCCTTGGAAAGCTCATAGTTTTTTCTCGGTCCCATCAGGTTCCCAGATAATGAAGTTTGACTGTATATAAGCCCTATGATGACCAAACTTGTATGGATAAATAATGATACATTTAAGTGTGCACACTACCAATCTTGTTTCAGATGCTGGATCTGACCTAACTGACTTTGAAGATGAGTGACCAGGTTTTTGTGAATGTTTTGGTTCAAATCTATAAGAAACTATAAGGTCTATCGATCTGAACCAAACTTGCATGGAAGATGCATCAAGGGATGAACATTCTTAAACTTGCTCCAGATGCTGGATTTAAATTACATTTTCTGGATGGCTGACTAGTTTTAATTTCCACTAGTTTTAATTTCCAATTAAGTTTCATTTCCAAGTAACCTCTAGTCATGAATTAGGGCATCCTTGTGTAATCTGACCCCCTGTGTAATCTATCTCTCTGTAAATTTCGATGTTAAATATCGTTCCATTTTTACCATTCTCTGTTTCTTTGTATACTTTATAATCTGACACCCTGTCTATTCCGACATAAAATTCATCTCCCAGTACATGTTGGATAAGCCAGGTTTCACTGTACCAGATTTATAGGTCATACTATTAATACACTTAGTAATGGAAATTTGATCTTTATTCAACCTAAGTAAGACTCCAATTATTTTCTCAATGTAATATTGAAAAAAAAATCTAAAATTTTATTAAGAATTTTTTGCAACTATTACATGTATAAGTATAATGGAACATTGCATTCCCATGCCATGGATTACATGTTGTAAATAGTGCCATAACACAACATATCTAATACATGTACCCACTGGTCATTCTAGTTCAAACTTGGAAGTTTTTAGTGTTTGTTCAAAATCTTGTGTTGAGAATGAAATCTCCTCCATTTAATCAATTGGAGTGGGGGAAATGCCAGGCATTTGTTTACACTCGCCACAGAAAATGCCTTCCTGTGCTAGTCCATCTTAGAAAGGAACCCTTGTAATGAGCATTACAAACACAGGAAATCAATTCACACTGTATAGGAGCCATCCAAGTTGTCTTTTTCCCTCAAAAGATTTTTAAAAATTGCCCTGATCTAAGGAGTGCTGTAGCAATTGGATTCAAGATTGATCAAGCATGGTAATTAAATTGTCTCAAGATTTAGAAAGGCCACCAATCCAGATAAGGAACCAAATTAAAGTCCATTTTGGTGGATTTCTGTCAAGCAGTACAGATTTATCCCAGAATTGGAAAACTTTCAATAAAAGGCAGGAAGACTTGGCAGAAAATCAGATGTTCTCCATGTCTGATCTTACTACAGAACTTCTTGATAGAACACTGTACAAAAATCAGTTGTTTACCCAAAATCTGACCTAGGACTAGATATTACACTATAAGTTCCTTTTTATCTAAATAGTTTAAGTTTTTATCACAATTATTTAAACTATTATACAGAAGAATTTAACCTTACTAAAAATTACCATACTAAAAATGACTATTCATTTTGTGGTGAGCTCGAGTCCACCTGTTTGTATGTCACATCTTATGTTTTGATGTAATAACATGGATAATAGTAGTATTGATATGATTTTTCAAGTAATTTTTCCAAATCATCTTCCCTATGTAATACATTGTGTTCTAAATATTGAAATGAGAAATGCCGTTATCTTTCATTAGAGCAGAGTTCTTTATCGGTGAACATGTAATATTTTCTAAACAAAGAGTCATTAAGATTCTTTGAAATAACCAATCTTTGAAATAAAATGTATCATAAAAGGCATTAAAAGTTGAGATGGCTGCAAGATGGACTATTAATTCTTTGTTTTACCTTTAGAAGAAGCCATTGGTGTGCTTGTGATGTTATAAAATCTCATTTCTAGGGCTTAATCTGCTTTGATATTACTGTACAAGGCTTCCAAGTGCTCATCAAAGAAAAATTACGTTTCATTCCAAAAACAACACATATCTTGTTCCAATTTATTCCCACCAGAAAACCTTAATTTTCTTGTGTTTTTTCTTTGAGGTTTACAATTGCTTTCTTTCATCCTTGGGCCTCAGAAAGAATACACAGCATCATGGAGACATAAGAATTCAGATCCCTGCAGAAGAACTGCACCAAAGTGGTGAGTAATGGCTTGTCCAAAAAAACTAAACCTGAGTATTGAGAATCAATGTACCTGTCTGCTTGTCTAGAGATCGCACTCTATAAGTTAATTAGATTGAATTGTAAATACTGCTACTTCCACATCAATTATTTAAGGAGTTTAAATGCTTGAAATAGTTTTCCAATATAGATTTGTACTTCTAGGAGTCTTTGTCAATAAGAAATTTCTCTAATTACCTTTTTTAAAAATAAAATGAATTGTTACAAACACACAGGACAGGGTTGTATGTGTTAATAAACTGCTTAATGCTATTTTATGGGACAAAATATTTCAGAATTTACACTGAAGATACATGTAAACATGGTAAATAAGTAAATTTTAATCACCAAAGTAAATATCTAGTCATGATTTCATTCTAGATAAGAATCTTTTCTGTGAAAATTTTAATCTTTTTAATTAATTTATTATAAAATCCTAATATCATACAGTCATGTACTTATAAAGTCTCACTCTTCCATTCTTCCCAGAATCTCTCCATAGTTTACTGAGCTTGACCACTGTCCCCCCTCAGGCAGAGCTGACTGGACAGTAGAGGACACGCCTCCTGGACAGCTATGGGGGTCCACTTGGTAGGAGTTGTTTCGGTCATCATCTTCTACATCCTAATCCTAGGAGTGGGACTCTGGGCTGCCCGGAAATCCCGCGGGGAGACAGACAGCGAGAATGTGATGCTGGCGGGGCGGAATATCGGAGTTCTTGTGGGGGTGTTTACCATGACAGGTGGGTTATGATACTTAAACAGGGTTGTCCCTAAGAACAGGGGTCAGGGAATTTTCCCACATCAATGAGGAAATCCATCAAACCCTTGTTAAGGGAGGAATAATAGACCCCACCTCCTTTCTTATGTCCCCTGCTTTTTCAATTCTTAGGGACAACTCTGGTTAAATTTTTTAGCAACCTTGTACAAAGGTATGCTGAACGTGAAAAGAGAAACTGTGAAGTCCACATTTGAAGATTTTTTAAATGATGTTGCACGGAACTACGTCAACCAGTTAAATGGGACAAAGTAAAAAAAAAAAAAAACAAGAGGCCCATGGGCCACATCGCTCACCTGAGAAGCGTTGACCATTCTGTTCTTTACCAGATTTCCCCCTTGTTATACATAATGCATCCTCACCCTACCCCACTGATCATAATTTAGACATTTTGAAATCTACACTACCCCATGATCCTTCCATGGGCACATATGTTTCAGCTTTTTTGGCCCAGTGGTTCCTGAGAAGAAGATTTTCAAAGATTTTTCCTATATATTTCTATGTAAAACTTTGATTCCCTATAATGGCCCTGCCCTTCCCCTGGGGGTCATGATTCCTACAATTTAGAATTTACACTACCCCAGAATGCTTCCACATAAGCTTCACTTTTTCTGGCACAGTGGTTCTTGAGAAGATTTTCAAAGATTTTTCCTATATATTTCTATGTAAAACTTTGATTCCCCATTGTGGCCCCGCCCTTCCCCCGGGGGTCATGATTTGAACAATTTAGAATCTACATTATACCAGGATGCTTCCACATAAGTTTCAGCTTTTCTGGCCCAGTAGTTCTTGAGAAGAAGATTTTCAAAGATTTTCCTATATATTTCTATGTAAAACTTTGATTCCCCATTGCGGCCTCGCCCTTCCCCCAGGGGTCATGATGTGAACAATTTAGAATCTACACTATACCAGGATGCTTCCACATAAGTTTCAGCTTTTCTGGCCCAGTGGTTCTTGAGAAGAAGATTTTCAAAGATTTTTCCTATATATTTCTATATAAAACTTTGATTCCCCATTGTGGCCCCGCCCTTCCCCCGGGGGTCATGATTTGAACAATTTAGAATCTACACTACCCCAAGATGCTTCCACATAAGATTCAGCTTTACTGGCCCAGTGGTTCTTGAGAAGAAGATTTTTTAATGACCCAACCCTATTTTTGCCTTTTCTTGATTATCTCCCCTTGCGAGGGGATATGTCCCTTCATTTTAACAATTTAAATTCCCCTTTACCCAAGGATGCTTTGTACCAAGTTTGGTCAAAATTGGCCCAGTGGTTCTTGAGAAGAAGTCGAAAATGTGAAAAGTTTACAGACGGACAGACGGACGGACAGACAGACGGACGGACGACGGACAAAATGTGATCAGAAAAGCTCACTTGAGCCTTCGGCTCAGGTGAGCTAAAAAGCAGATAGGTTTTTTTTATTTTTATCAATTTCAAAATATTGACTTTTTAGGTCATAATTGTTCTAACATTAGATTTTGATAAAAAGGGGAAAATATAATAAGAGGGTGACCTCAGTGCTTCAGCTCAAAAAGACATCACTATGTCACAAGGATTAAGTTTTCATCAAGACATTTGTATCAATTGTCAAATATTGTACATACTTGTACTCTTTAGATCATTTTTTTATATCTCTGTATTTTAGTTATGGGACTCTCAAACATATCAATTTACCATTTTTTATGTGTGTTAGATATTTTCTGGGGGGTTTTTTTCTCCAAGAAATATCTTTAGCTGTCATAAAATGCAATTTTATGGAAGAAAATCAACCATAATTGTACAAAAGAAGCTTTTGTTGTCAAATCAAAATGCTTAATGTCGGAAAAGGGGAACTTTACAATTCATCAAGTTCCTCCAAGGCACACTAATGAGACCAATTAATTTTTTTTATTCCCACAGTGAGTAGATTTTTGTATTTTTTTTTTTTTTAAATTCCTGCAATGATATCCAGTTTCCAATGTATTGGAAATATGTTTAGTGAAAGAATTTTTGAGAATTATG
Source organism: Saccostrea cuccullata (assembly GCF_032062105.1). NCBI lineage: Eukaryota > Metazoa > Mollusca > Bivalvia > Ostreida > Ostreidae > Saccostrea > Saccostrea cuccullata. The sequence goes on along the minus strand of NW_026927183.1, from coordinate 192,453 downwards.
CGTAAGAATGAGATTTTAGTTCTTCGCTTTGATTTCAGACAAGATTAAGGATTAGAACTGCTGGATCAAAGCAGAGAATCTACCATCCAGCAAAATGTTACAATAAATAGTTAATTAGGGAAGCAAAATGTGACAATAAATAGTTAATCAGGGAAGAAACACATTTAGAGTCATAATCATTAGTGATCTATTTTCCTCTTTTAGGAAAAAACTCCCAAGAGAAAAAAAACCCAAAGACTTGTTATGAATTCCCTTTGATTTTTGTTACGTAGAATTATTTCAGGATTGAGGTCTGTTAGCTGAAATAAAGATCTAATTAACTTCTTGTCTCTCAGAAATCTGCGTGTATGAAACAGTTATGTTATAGGAGATTTTGTTCACTAATTAAAACATTATTTTTCATAATAATGCATTGGCCTGGTGAAAAAATCAATATACACACAGCATCAATTTTATTTAAAGATGTAACATAGGTCATGTAGTGTAAATTATTTTGAGATGGTTTAAAGGTTTTTCAGTAAATCAGAGCACTTCAATCTATAAGAAAGATCCATTAAAGCCTTTCCAAGTTTTAAATATAATGTTTAGCATCCATCCCAAGATTAAAAAACCAGTTTAATCTGTCTATTTTGGAAAAACACACACAAACCAACAGGTAAAAACCACAACATTATTAATATTAGCCTTAGAAAAAAAGTGTTTAAAAAAAATTAACATTGGTGTATTTCCTTCATATTCCAATGCAGGTTTGTCCTTAAGATATGAAATAGATGGATACATTTAAAAAGAAGAAGGGGATCTGGGGTTACTCTCCAAATGGAGGGTTTAGGAGGAATACCAAATAATCGGGGAATTACATCATTATAGGCAGGGAAATTTCCCGGTCCCCAGCTCATAAGGACAATGCAGCGATGCAAAAAAAAAAAATGGTATTTTAAAAAACATCTTTGGTACAAATTAAAAAAAAATGTGGAAAATCAGATACCAATCAAAATGCATAAATGGGTTGCAAATCTATTGATTTTTTGGTGATTTTTTTAATACCTCAAAACCCATACATCTGGGGATGTTAAACAAAGAAAAAAATTGCTGTGGCCTTAAATTTTGTAGACTTTCAATGATATTTCTTTTTGTAGTTTTTTTCATTATTAGTTATGTCTGTTTAGGGAGTTGAAAATATACTTGGTGGTCCAAAAGAATCAGTATGAACTTTCCAAAAAGCAATGCTTTAGAGGATAAACAGCGTCGATTTGGTTATTGAATTTTGTTGGACAATCAGTGGTTTGATAACTAATTAGGAAGAAGGAATCGATCTCGTGGACTAGGTAGACATGCAACAATGTATAATTTTGGAGAAGACGTGGGTCTGAAATTGCGAATTTGGAAGGGAATATGACTTGCAACAGATAGCCATTTTCCTCCACCTAAATTGTAGCTGATCTAGCTTACCTCATTAACTAAGATGCCAGCCTAATCAATAAAGGTTCTCTTTTGCCAGTCTTCCAGATGATTGTGTCCCCTTAATAGATTATAAAGGACATTTCAGTTGGGGGAAATTTAATGTACATTTCTGGCCTTCTTGAGTTGAGAGCTATACATTCATTAATGAAGATATTTAACCCCCTGTTGATAACACTGTGACAGGGCTACCAAAGTAATGTGTTTATTATTTTGGCAAAGAATTTTATAGGTTGTAGCTGCATGTTTAGTCACTTAAATTACCTCCTGATGCAGAAGACCTTAAGGTCAATATGGATAATTTGATCATTATCAGTCCTAATGTAGGTATATTGCCATGCAAAGAGTGATATTGGAAAACTTGGTTGGTACAAGAATGACTCTTTCTGTTTCAATCTCTGAAAAAGTCCCACAAGTTTTGTTTTATAGCTATAAAACGTAGAATCAGTGAGTCAGTAGTCATTTTTAAACTCAAATTTTCAGAATTTGTAAAGAAAATCTTACTACCTATACAAAGAAGTCAATGTTCATTAAATTGAATTAAATGTTGTTTTTCTTTTTTTAAACTACACTTGTTTTATATAGTGCACTATTAATCTATTGTAAAACTTTCTCTGTCAATATTAAAATCCCCCCCCCCCCCCCCGAAAATATATTAACATGTTTGTGGGGAAGTATACATGCATATGCATAGTGGAAGTTATGCAAGTAATGATTTATTCAAGCAATGAATTCTTTTTTTGGATTATTTATTGAAAATTTTTCACTTATATGGAGATGCCACCACAAGTGGAGAGCTACAAATTTTGTCCTATACTCGGCAATCTGGACCATTGAGCAGGGAGGGATCATTTACGTGCCAGCACCTACTGGGACATGGGACCACGGTTTATATGGTCTCATCCGAAGGATCGGACTCCCTGCTTCGGGACTCTTGCGCAGACGCTCTAACCACTGTGCCACTTGGGCGACTATGACAATAGATAAATTGAATGTGAGTCTCAAAGGAAATGGTTAATAAATGTATATGCAAGCTATTTTGATTTGAAAATTTTAATAAAGCGAAGGGGGGGTATTTGTTTTTTTAAATGTGTGCAAACAATACAATTTTGATGTAATCAGTGTATTGAAAGTGTATGTAGCACCTATTGTGTATTATATTCAGTGCCTATTTGTTCAATTGTTGATAGCCTATTGAATACTGTATGTTACCAAGGGCTCACATTAAGTGAATGTAAATATATTGGGATGGATATATTAAATTCCTTTGAAAGGGAATGCTCCACTTTGTGATGCCCTTAACTGTTATTCAGCTCTGATGACTGAAAATTGCTGTGTTAATGAACAGTAGCTTCCTTTTATTCAAATTTTGGGTAAACATTCACTTAAACTAATTATATAGAATGTGATTCCCATCACATGTAATTGATATGTAAAGTGCTATTTGTATATACACATTATAACATGCAATCATGCCCTTATGCCCCATTTGGGAGCAACCCAAAGTACCTTGCTTTTACTCAACCAATGGTATAGAAAAGAATTTTTTGTGTCAGTTCTCTAAATTATGACCTAATCTAACCACAATTTCCTCATGTCTATTGAGAAAATCAGAGGCATTTTGCATGAAATCAGAAAATAAATTGCCTTCCTCTTTGCTGAAATGTCAGGAATACTTTTAAGATGACTTGCAATACTGCAGAGAAAGTTTCACATAGCCAAGCCTTTTACCTCATAAATGAGGCAATAAAACAGAATATGAAACAGCAATAATTTTCTCTTATTTAATGGTAGATTCCTGGAAGTTGAGGTAAAGATAGTATGTCATTCATGGCCAAAGTGCGGCCTGCTGGCCCATAGACTGATAGACAGGAAAATCAATGGCTTCCTGCCACCTGACATTGCATGATTGCACATAAATGAGAATTTAAGAGTTTGATAAACATTCAGTGTTATCTTTCAGACTTAAATTGTCTTCTACAAATGCAAATGTCACAAAAAGATGGATTCAAAATAACACTGAGCATAAATTAAGCATTAAAAGGAAACATTAACTTATGGCCTTTTTTGATTTCTTTAAGATGCCATTATGAACTTAGAGAAAATCATAGTTTTTATGGTCTCACTGTTGCCTGCTTACCTCAGCACTTTGGTAAAGCTCTGATTAGAGAGAAAATGTATGGCTTCAATGATTGGGTTTTATGACTATATACTATTGACATCATACATTTTCAGGTTTTATGACCTTGTACTTTTGATACATAGAACAGTTCCTTCAGCCACTGAAGATTGTAGAATGGCTTAAATTACCTTTAATCCAGTCTCCTATTTTATCTTGTTTGCATGGTTATCACGCACTATGTGTGTGTGCTTTGAAACCATTTCTTGTTTTGTTGGCTTAGATGTTATAGTCATCAAATGAAGTAAAGAGTTTTATGGTAAGAAGACTAAATGTAGATCTCTAAGTTCCAATACATATCCAATACTAGGCGATCTAATCTCAGCCAGATGTCGTAGGGACTAAAAATTTTGGTGTGGTTTCCCTTAACGTAGGGACACCAGACCAAAATATTTTAAGTCCCTACAACATCTCGCTGAGATTACCAGCTATTTTGACATTTTAAATTTTTGTGAGATTGTATTGCAATATGTCAAGTTTTTCTCAGACTGCACATTCAGAATGTTTCTGTGATATTTCATGTATGGAATTAAAGCATATGTTTATGCCATGAATTTTTATGCGCCCGGATCGAAAGATCCAAGGCGTATATTGTTTTTATGCGCCCAGATCGAAAGATCCAAGGCGTGTATTGTTTTTGTCCTGTCTGTCTGTCTGTCTGTCTTTCTGTTTGTCTGTTTATCTGTTTCTCTGTTTGTCTGCAAACTTTAACCTTCGCCATAACTTTTGAACCATGTATGATTGAGACTTCATATTTGGTAGGCTTACACCACTGATTAAGTTCTTTTTAATGACACCATGATCAATGACCTTGTGACCTTGACTGTGACATATACGCTAAATATAGCTTTTTTTGTCAGCAAACTTTAACCTTTGCTATAACTTTTGAAGGAAGAAAGATAGAGACTTGATATTTGGCACGTATACTCCACTAATTAAGCCCTTTCACATGACACCAAGGTCAATGACCTTGTGACCTTGACTGTGTCCTATTTGCTAAAATAGCTTTTTTGAACCTTCACCATAACTTTTGAACCATGAGAGATAGAGACTTCATACTTGGTATGCATACTTCACTTATCAAGTTCTTTCAAATGACATCAAGATCATTGACCTTGTGACCTTGACTGTGACCTATATGCTAAAAATATGTTTTTTAACTTTGTTGCCGGCGGGCGCATAGTGATTCACAAACACATCTTGTCTTCGTTGAATTTAAGAAATGTGATTTTTAGCTCTACTGGTCAGAGACCAGAAGAGCTTATGCGATAGTAATGCGTCCGTCGTCCGTCCGTCTGTCTGTTTGTCCGTCTGTCTGTCTGTCTGTCTGTAAACAATTTTTCAAAATGCTACTCCTCCTACAGTTTTGGTCCGATTTCAATATAACTTGGCACACAAGTAGACTACACTAAGATACATAATTTTTTGCATCGGTTTTTGATTTTGATGAACGGTGTTGCCGTGGTTACTAAAAATAGAAATTTCTGTGAAATTCTTTCAAAATGCTACTCCTCCCACAGTTTTGGTCTGATTTCAATATAACTTGGCACAAAAGTAGACTACACTAAGATACATAATTCTGTGCATCGGTTTTTGATTTCTATGAACGGTGTTGCCGTGGTTACTAAAAATAGAAATTTCTGTGAAATTCTTTGAAAATGCTACTCCTCCTACAGTTTTGGTCCAATTTCAATACTACTTGGCACACAAGTAGACTACACTAAGATACATAATTCTGTGCATCGGTTTTTGATTTCGATAAACGGTGTTGCCGTGGTTACTAAAAATAGAAATTTCTGTGAAATTCTTTCAAAATGCTACTCCTCCTACAGTTTTGGTCCAATTTCATTATAACTTGGCACACAAGTAGACTACACTAAGATACATAATTCTGTGCATCGGTTTTTGATTTCGATGAACGGTGTTGCCTTGGTTACTAAAAATAGAAATTTCTTTGAAATTCTTTCAAAATGCTACTCCTCCTACAGATTTGGTCCGATTTCAGTATAACTTGGCACACAAGTAGACTACACTAAGATACATAATTCTGTGCATTGGTTTTTGATTTCTATGAACGGTGTTGCCGTGGTTACTAAAAATAGAAATTTCTGTGAAATTCTTTCAAAATGCTACTCCTCCTACAGTTTTGGTCTGATTTTGATATAACTTGGCATACAAGTAGACTACACTAAGATACATAATTCTGTGCATCGGTTTTTGATTTCAATGAACAATGTTGCCATGGTTACTAAAAATAGAAATTTCTGTGAAATTCTTTCAAAATGCTACTCCTGCAGTTTTGGTCTGATTTCAGTATAACTTGGCACACAAGTAGACTGTACTAAGATACATAATTCTGTGCATTGGTTTTTATTTTGATGAGTGGCAAGGATCATTTTTCTATTTATTGCTGATTTAAAGTCTCAAGTCCCAACTGCTACTTTTCTCTTCCTTTGTTTTAAGTATAAACCAGTAGAGCTACAGTCTCGACAGAGACTTCTGGTTCTATATTGCAATAAAACCATTTTGACCCTAAAGGAAATGCAGTTAGCTATCATGAATGATTATAAGACAAGCTCACTAAACACTTCCTGATTTTACCTATTAGAGTTGGAATATTGCCTTTGTATATCAAATTAAATGAAGATTACACAAACCAATCTTGTGAATCGGCCAGTGTCATGTCTGTCTTTTATACTTCAATTTTTTTCTGTCTATTTGTCTTTCGCGAAAGCGAGGAGACATTAAATCTCATTCGTCTGTCAGTCTGTCTGTCCATCATACAAAAACTTTAACCTTGCTCATAACTTTTGATTTAGTGGAGCTATGACTTTCATATTTCACATGTGTATCCCTAGTGACAAGACCTTTCTTTGGGTACCACCAAATTTGACCTTTTGACCTTGACCTTGGAGTTTGACCCACTTTTAAACAAAAATTCCAAACTTTTACTTTGGCCATATCTTTTGAATGGTAGATACCGTAATTTACGGAATATAGGTCGATACTTTTTTTCTCAGAACCGCTGGGGTCGCCTAATATTCAGAATTCGACCTATTTAAGGCTCAAGTTTACGAAAAATGCCCCCAAATCAGTAAAATTTACGTCAATTTCAAAGGAAATTTGTGCCACTTTCGTAATTTTTTTTATTATTTTTCGCAAAAAAATTAACGCACCGGTAAAAAATGAAATATTTATTCTATAGCTTTCTTACAAAATAAATTCCATTAATTATCCGTTGATGACAAAGGAAAACAACATTGCTAAGAATACATATGTGAAATATGAAGGCCCTAGGGCTTTCATATTTCACATATGTATTCTTTGTGGCTAGACCTTTTATTGGATATCAACAACCTTGACCTTTTGACCTTGACCTTGGAGATTTCCCTACTTATGAAAAAACTTTTACCTTGGCCAATACTTTTGGTATGGGCTAGGGCTTTCATATTTCACATACCGGTATGTAATCCTCGTGAGGAGACCTTCATTGGATACCAACAACTTCCGTTTGACCTTGAACTTGGAGTTTGACCTACTTTTTAAAAACTTTAACCTTAGCCGTAATTTTTGAACGATTTGGGCAAGGGCCTTCATACTTCACATATATAATACTTGTGGCAAGACCTTTCATTGGATATAAAGAACTTTGACCTTGACCTTGGAGTTTGACCTACTTTTCGAAAACTTTAACCTTGGCCATAACTTTTGTATGGTTCGGGCAAGGGCTTTCATACTTCACGTATGTAATACTTGTGGGGAGAACTTTCTTAAGAAACTACCAATATATATTTGATTTGCATTTAAGAAAAGTTGAGTCTTTGCTATTTTGCCATATGGGTCATCAGGTTCACTTTCTTGTAATATTTGATTGAGAAGAGATAGGGCTTTCATATCTGACATGTGCATTACCTATGACAAGATTTGACACAATATGTCATAATAAAATACGACATCCCACCCACAAAGACACCGAAAGCGGGGGACCTCAATTCTTTAAATTTGCTTGATTACCTTTATTTTGACTTTGACCACACATTTGCTTAAATAATTTTCTGTATTGGGGAAACATATACACTGTATGTTTGGTTTTTTTCTTCTTTTTTTCGGTCATTTTAATCCTTTGTAACAAATAGTAAATGGCATTGATATGTTGAACCTAGTTTATGACAGTATAGATAAATAATACAACAAAAATATCCCTACTTTGCGAGGATCGAGATTTAATTGTCTTATACAGCCTTAACTAAGTGCCTCATCCTTCAAAATTGATAGAACCTGTGTCCAAGGCCTTACTGATTACTCTGTAGAATATGCAATCATTTGTAAAAGATTTGTATAAGTAAATGTCCTGACTCATGGACTTGTTGGGAACTTTCAGGAGCGCTGAGAAGAAATCACACACATCAGAGTCTGTCAAACTCTTGTCTTATGAAAGGGGATATGTGGCTTATCCAGGCTTCATGGTAGAGCCAGAAGCCAAAATCGTACTCAAGTCAAAGGATGGGAGGAAAAAAGATATGATTTATCAAGATTCCTTACCAGACTTTTCCATTTCAAAAATCAATATATGCTATGCTTCTATTACTTGTAATAAATAAAGCAATGGCTTTTTTTTTTATTTCTCTTTCAGCTTTTGTAACTTCTGGAAAGATAATATTTTTATTGGAGAAAGTCATAGAAATTAATTTTGGTAATGAGATTGGCTTAGAAGATATACTTCCTTATTCAAGCTCGAAAAAAAGAAAAAGAAAAATCCTAAAATCGTTAATCATATCAGAGTGCAGTTTAGGTCTAAAGTAAAAATACTCAGTTCAATGTGAATTGAAGTAATGGCTGAAAAAAAAGAACTTAAAGGCAGAGATTTTAAGCACCGCCTCTAAAAATACCTGGTCTGGGTAGCCCTGTCAATCAAGTGCGTGAAGGTCCATCATTGGATGCTGGAACTTGATTGACACTTGCTTACTGGTCCCTGTGTATACCCTGTACACCTTGATTGGGACTCACAGTGACCTTCTAATTAACTTTTGATCCTTTGATGTTTACTGAACATGGTATACAGAAACTGTATTACTATGAAAATTTTATATTGATGATATATGAATTAAATATACCTTTAGTATTTGAAAGTATTATAATATAATATGCATTTAAAAAAATAAACTTTAGCACATAAGACTTTTTTTTCAAATGAAATTTCAATTTTAATTTTAATATGCTAAATGGTAAGCCTAAAGTGGAGATGTTATTGACAAAGTTCAGAGTAGCACTGTGTGAAGTAATTAAATTTAAAAATAATGTTTCCAATCATGGGTCACTTATTTTCCTTTTTTATTCAGTTAAGAATTTACAAGAAATCTTTTTTAGCATATTTCATGGTGACAAAATCTTATTGAGGTTAGGATAAAACCTAGATATTTTTCTTAGTGAAATGTAGTTAACTCAACTCTCTTTTCGTTTTATTAATAGATGGGATCCTTGGGAGGAATGAATTTTAAAAGTCTAATCTGGTTGTTACAGGAGTTTTTTTTTAAATCAACACATACACTAACATCTAAAACTATCTTTATTTTAATATTTGAATTTATAGTATGGTAAAATAATGATTTTTTAAATGGGTAGGGGTATTTTCAAAATGTAAAAAATAAAAGTAATATTGAAAAAAACCTTTTACGACTAATTTTAAAATTGTCTCAAAATCCCCAACACAGGTAAAGTTTGACATCTGGGTATTTCACTGTGTATTAAATCACTTCCTGTGTATAGGGATTAGGAGATAGATGGCCACAGGTAGACTGCTAGCCCCCAAGGCATTCACACCTGTACAAAATAAGCCCCTCCCTCACCTGGAATTTACCACCCGGTAAAAAATCTCTGCCTTTAAGAGTGTATAGAGATTATGTAGAATTTCCCATGATTTAATTGCATTTCTTCAGTCACTAATTTTTCAACATTAATTGCAGAAGTGAGAGCATTTCAGTTGAAGTTATATACTCAGGGGCATTTAGTACACTTAAACTGGGATATCTAGTGAATTCATCTGCTGACATCTGCCAGCTATCATTTGTAAAACTATACTTGCAATTTTCTCCACACCTCAAGGTCCAATATATTTAAAATGAATATTTTTTAAAGAAAATAGAACTTTATGTCCTTTTTGAAAGGGAGGTAAATGAAAAAGTAGTAAAATTAGGTTGATATTATAAAAGATCTCGTAGAATAGATCTTCTGATCAAAAAGACTTATTGAATAGAAAAAAATCCTTTTGTAAAAGTATTATTCTAGCTAGATTGTAGTTTGATTAAGTAGTATCATGAAGGTATAGTACAGTATATGAAAGTTGCATAGAGATGACAGGACCCTAGCATCGATTTTGAAAGTGGGGGGCCAGCCACTGAAATTTTTTTTTTACTTACCTGAAAAAGTTGACAAGCCAAAAAAAAAAAAAAGGCAAAATTGCCCAAAGTCGAAAATCCTATTTCGTGTGTGTGTGTGTGTGTGGGGGGGGGGGGTAGAGGCAAACTTTTTTCACTACCAGTTCCTTTCGATATCCATTTTTTAAGCCTACAATACTATATTTCCTTCATATTACTTTACTTTTGTATAAAATGGGGGGGGGGCCAACCAGCCTTTCTATGAACATTTTCAATCGTAAAAGTATTGTTGGCAAAAAAAGTGGGGGGGCCAGGCCCCCCCTGGCCCCCCCGGTTGCTACGTCCCTGGATGATACATCATAGAGATGATGAGTACCCCTCATGTAGCCAAGATGAGACAAAATATGTCAAGATTTATATAGTGTTGGTAAAATTTCAAAAGAAATCAAGTTTTATTTTTGGTGGGTGGGACATCTCCACCTCTAGACAAAATAAGTAGTTTATAAAGGATGTATTCTTTTTTATTGAAGAAGAAAAATTGCTAAAATCATGACCCACAGAGTAAGACTGGGGATGCATCAGTACATCGTTCTAATGGCATAGTAAATTATTGTAAGATTATAGCAATGTGGTACAAACAGTATTCCATTGATCTGTGGGCCTATTGTTTAAACTATTGATTTAGTAAAGAAGTATGGAATAACTTTGAAACCAAAGGTGTTCTACATATTGGTGTTACTATGCCCTATATACTGATGTAATTGTTGATGAATAATTTAAACAATAAATACTAACATATTTGATCTCCCATAAATTTCATACTCGTGTAATTTCTGAAGGTCTACGTACATTAAAGATTTCTTTGTGTGTGTGTTATTGTCTAAGTTGTAACAAGGTGTGTGATCATTACATAAACATCACACCATGAATTGGCTGTGCCCAAAATTTCAGAACAAATACCTATTTTATATAAGGTATGGTCAACCATACGTAATAGGATATTCATTAAACATCTTTTATTAATAAGTCCTAAGATATCCAGGCCAATTTGACTGTCTCACCATTCCTGTATAAAACTGTCCTTTAGCTGGTTGATGAGCTTACCAATAGAACCACCTTCTGACACAGATGACATTCCTTAGCCATTTAATATTTTATCTGTAAGAAGTTTTAACTTTTCTTACTTTTTTCCACAGCTACCTGGGTAGGAGGGGGATTTATCAATGGAACAGCTGAATACATCTTCAAGGATGGTCTGGTATGGTGCCAAGCTCCTTTTGGATATGCCCTAAGCTTGGTGTTTGGTAAGTTTATGTGTAAATTTGGACATATGCCCTCAATTTTAAGTGACATTTTGTAAAATTTGAGCCGACTTTGGCTTAGTTTAAGGTGGCCTATTTGTCTCCATTTCTTTAAGGTGGCCTATTCTTTGCTGAGAAGATGAGGACAGAGGGCTATGTGACAATGCTGGACCCCTTCCAGGAGAAGTATGGACAAAGGATGGGGGGCCTCCTCTACATCCCTGCCCTGCTGGGGGAGGTGTTTTGGACAGCAGCCATTCTTGCTGCTCTTGGTGGGTAAAATGTGAAATACAATCATAAAGCTCTAAAACAGTGTCTAGAAAGCTGTGTGTCCAAGTTTTGCAAAAATATTTGACACTTTTCAATGTGTAGTTTTGTCATTTTGTACAAAATAAATTAAATTTTTGTATGCAGTCCAATATTCATCTTCAAGCAATAGATTTGGATGTTGTTATTCCCTGTTCTGTATTACTTTGCCCATTTCAGGTGCTACAATCTCCGTGATCATTGACAGCGATGTGAAGACATCCATTATCGTGTCTGCTTGTATTGCCGTATTCTACACCTTGTTTGGGGGACTGTACTCTGTTGCCTACACAGACATTGTACAGCTCTTCTGTATATTCTTTGGTCTGGTAAGGTATATGTTGTACAGCTCTTCTGTATATTCTTTGGTCTGGTAAGGGATACATTGTACAGCTCTTCTGTATATTCTTTGGTCTGGTAAGGAATACGTTGTACAGCTCTTCTGTATATTCTTTGGTCTGGTAAGGAATATGTTGTACAGTTCTTCTGTATATTCTTTGGTCTGGTAAGGAATATGTTGTACAGCTCTTCTGTATATTCTTTGGTCTGGTAAGGAATATATCATACAGCTCTTCTGTATATTCTTTGGTCTGGTAAGGAATACATGTATCTTGTACAACTCTTCTGTATATTCTTTGGTCTGGTAAGGAATATGTTGTACAACTCTTCTGTATATTCTTTGGTCTGGTAAGGAATATGTTGTACAGCTCTTCTGTATATTCTTTGGTCTGGTAAGGAATATATCATACAGCTCTTCTGTATATTCTTTGGTCTGGTAAGGAATACATGTATCTTGTACAACTCTTCTGTATATTCTTTGGTCTGGTAAGGAATATGTTGTACAACTCTTCTGTATATTCTTTGGTCTGGTAAGGAATATGTTGTACAACTCTTCTGTATATTCTTTGGTCTGGTAAAGAATATGTTGTACAGCTCTTCTGTATATTCTTTGGTCTGGTAAGGAATATGTTGTACAACTCTTCTGTATATTCTTTGGTCTGGTAAGGAATATGTTGTACAGCTCTTCTGTATATTCTTTGGTCTGGTAAGGAATATGTTGTACAGCTCTTCTGTATATTCTTTGGTCTGGTAAGGAATATGTTGTACAGCTCTTCTGTATATTCTTTGGTCTGGTAAGGAATATGTTGTACAACTCTTCTGTATATTCTTTGGTCTGGTAAGGAATATGTTGTACAGCTCTTCTGTATATTCTTTGGTCTGGTAAGGAATATGTTGTACAACTCTTCTGTATATTCTTTGGTCTGGTAAGGAATGTGTTGTACAGCTCTTCTGTATATTCTTTGGTCTGGTAAGGAATATGTTGTACAACTCTTCTGTATATTCTTTGGTCTGGTAAGGAATATGTTGTACAGCTCTTCTGTATATTCTTTGGTCTGGTAAGGAATATGTTGTACAGCTCTTCTGTATATTCTTTGGTCTGGTAAGGAATATGTTGTACAGCTCTTCTGTATATTCTTTGGTCTGGTAAGGAATATGTTGTACAACTCTTCTGTATATTCTTTGGTCTGGTAAGGAATATGTTGTACAGCTCTTCTGTATATTCTTTGGTCTGGTAAGGAATATGTTGTACAGCTCTTCTGTATATTCTTTGGTCTGGTAAGGAATATGTTGTACAACTCTTCTGTATATTCTTTGGTCTGGTAAGGAATATGTTGTACAGCTCTTCTGTATATTCTTTGGTCTGGTAAGGAATATGTTGTACAGCTCTTCTGTATATTCTTTGGTCTGGTAAGGAATATGTTGTACAGCTCTTCTGTATATTCTTTGGTCTGGTAAGGAATATGTTGTACAACTCTTCTGTATATTCTTTGGTCTGGTAAGGAATATGTTGTACAGCTCTTCTGTATATTCTTGGGTCCTGTAAGGCTTGTTATCTAGGTTAGACAGGGGGGATATTTGGTAGTAATACAAGGAGGAAAATGTCTACATTGAATTTCGCTATACCATGTGTATACTTATGTGATTTTTTTGTCTGGATATAATGAATTATGGATATTGTGAGATAAATTCACAGGTCCACAGAACTTCACTATCAATCATGACCAAGTTTTACTTTTTTAAATTTCTTTCTGCATCAACTTTGAAAAACTTTTTCTAGTACTATATTGTATTGTTTCTTAATTGAAATTTGGTCTTTTTCAGTGGATAACCATTCCATTTGCCATGACTAATGAACATGTAGGAGACATCGCTGTAAATGCGTCCTCCCTATGGATCAAATCCATTGACCCTCAGTACACGGGGGTGTACATCGATGGCATGCTGCTGCTGATATTTGGGGGAATCCCCTGGCAGGTGTATTTCCAGCGAGTTTTGTCGGCCAAGTCGGCCTTCAATGCCAAGATCCTGTCCTATGTGGCAGGGGTGGGCTGTATTGTTATGGCCATCCCCTCAATCCTGATCGGTGCTATAGCCACAACTACAGGTAAAACAAGGCTTCTTCTGGAGAAAATTGTAAACATTCACTTCCTTAAGATTAATGTTATACATGGTTATTCTCAGTCCTTGTAAATTTCAACCCGTTTATCCAAGCAATCTTGCCCCATTTTAAAGTTGCCCAAACACAGTGGATTTAAAGAGATGGCACTGTCTTTTTAGCTCACCTAAGCTGAAGGCTCAAGTGAGCTTTTCTGATCACATTTTGTCTGTCGTCCGTCCGTCTAGCTGTCCGTCTGTAAACTTTTCACATTTTCGACTTCTTCTCAAGAACCACTGGGCCAATTTTGACCAAACTTGGTACAAAGCATCCTTTGGTAAAGGGGAATATAAATTGTTAAAATAAAGGGATTATCTCCTCTCACAAGGGGAGATAATCAAGAAAGGACAAAAATAGAGTGACTGGGCCGGAAAAGCTGAAACTTATGTGGAAGCATCCTGGGGTAGTGTAGATTCTAAATTGTTCAAATCATGACCCCCGGGAATAGGGCGGGGCCACAATGGGGAATCAAAGTTTTACATAGAAATATATAGCAAAAATCTTTAAAAATCTTCTTCTCAAGAACCACTGGGCCAGAAAAGTCGAAACTTATGTGGAAGCATCCTAGGGTAGTGTAGATTCTAAATTGTTAAAATCATGACCCCCAGGGTAGGGCGGGGCCACAATGGGGAATCAAAGTTTTACATAGAAATATATGAGAAAAATCTTTAAAAATCTTCTTCTCAAGAACCACTGAGCCAGAAAAGCTGAAACTTATGTGGAAGCATCCTGGGGTAGTGTAGATTCTAAATTGTTCAAATCATGACCCCCGGGGGTCGGACAGGGCCACAATGGAGAATCAAAGTTTTATATAAAATATATAGGAAAAATTTTCTTAAAATCTTCTTCTCAAGAACCACTGGGCCAGAAAAGCTGAAACTTACGTGGAAGCATCCTGGGGTAATGAAAATTCTAAATTGTTAGAATCATTACCCCCAGGGGTAGGGCGGGGCCACAATGGGGAATCAAAGTTTTACAAAGAAATATATAGGAAAAATCTTTGAAAATCTTCTCAAGAATCACTGGGTCAGAAAAGCTGAAACTTATGTGGAAGCATCCTGGGGTAGTGTAGATTCTAAATTGTTAAAATCATTACCCCGGGGTGGGGGGGGGGCCACAATGGGGAATCAAAGTTTTGCATAGAAATATATAAGAAAAATTTTTGAAAATCTTCTATTCAAGAACCACTGGGCCAGAAAAGCTGAAACCGATGTGGAAACATCCTGGGGTAGTGTAGATTCTAAATTATTCAAATCATGACCCACGGGGGGTGGGCGGGGCCACAATGGAGAGTCAAAGTTTTACATAGTAATATATAGGAAAAATCTTTGAAAATCTTCTTCTCAAGAACCACTGGGCCAGAAAAGCTGAAACTTATGTGGAAGCATCCTGGGGTAGTGTAGATTCTAAATTGTTCTAATCATGACTCCTGGGGTAGGGCGGGGCTACAATGGGGATTCAAAGTTTGACAATGGGAAATCAAAGCAGCTATGGTAGTGTAGATTTCAAATTGTTTAAATTATGATCAGTTGGGTAGGGTGGGGTCACAATATGTATTACAAGGGGAAATCTGGTAAAGAACTGAATGGTCAAAGCTTCTCAGGTGAGCTATGTGGCCCATGGGCCTCTTGTTTGATTTTGTCACATTTTAAATTTACCAACTTGTGGCAAAGGTGAAAGAGACAAAATGTCAACAGAGGAAATAAAATTCCCCGATACAATAAGCAAATCTATATATTTTGGGTAATGAATGACAATTTGGTCTATTTATGTTGAACAAAATATGTTCTAACACATTTGTACTGGTATAAAATGTAAATGTCTTGACTTTCATCAAGTTTACAGTTCTTAAAATATATCGTATTCTATGATAAACTTTCAATCTTCTAAATTTGTGTGTGATTTCATTCTAGACTGGAACAACACTGACTACACTCTTAGGGATCACCGAGAGTTCCCCATCCCCCCGGAGAACATGAACCTGATCCTCCCTATGGTCATGCAGTATTTGACCCCCACCTGGGTGGCGTTCTTTGGACTGGGAGCGGTGTCTGCCGCAGTGATGTCATCAGCGGACTCCTCCATTCTGTCTGCCAGCTCCATGTTTGCCAGAAACATATACAAACTGTTATTTAGACAACAGGTAAAAGCAAGATTCTGTAGAAAATGTGTGTCTGTTCACATTTATAGTGTTCAAATTATTTAATAATATGAAAGGCCTGCAGTCAAAACTTTACTTGCATGAAAACTTAATTGAATTTTATATGTCTGTATCATTTTGAATCTTTCAGGCATCCGAGCAAGAGATTGTGAATGTGATGAGGGTGGGGATATTTGGAGTGGGTATCCTAGCAACAATAATGGCCATAATGGTGGACTCTATCTACATGCTGTGGTACCTCTGTTCCGATCTCGTGTACGTCATTCTGTTTCCGCAGCTTGTCAGCGTTGTCTATCTTAAGGGCACCAACACCTACGGATCTCTAGGAGGGTTCGTTATAGGCTGGTTCTTCCGATTAATGGGAGGAGAAAGCAGCATGAACATTCCCGCTGTCATAAAGTACCCCTGGTATGATGAGGCCAGTGGAACACAGCTGTTTCCATATAAAACCTTCTGTATGCTTCTATCCTTCGGATCTATAATCCTCATCTCCTATCCCTCAAAATACATGTTCGAACGAGGAATGATTCCCCCTAAATATGATGTATTTATGTGCATTGTTAATTTTCCGGAAGAGAGTATAGCGTTAGCCTCCAGTAAAATGTCAGAACTGACTGCAGTGACTCCTACGGAAGTGAATGGAAAAATTAACCCCGCTCTCAAATTTTCACAAGATGACTTGCTTGCTGTTGAAAAGCAGTATGGAAGGAAAGAAAATGGCGATACAGAACATGCCAAGTTTCTCACAGCAGACGATGCTCTACATCAAAGAGAATCTCAATAGGAATTTTAGTTTTGCTTTATAGAATCTTGAGTTATCAATGATAGAGTATGGAAATTCAAGGGAAACTACTCCGACTGGAAAATCTCTATGAGATATATATGTGCATAATATATATTGTTTCATCAAATTTTAAGCATCATATGGAAAATAGTGATAGCTGAGATGTTTTTGTAAATGCATCAATTCAGACTGCTGTCAAGTTTTCTGTAATTTTAGGCCATTGCATACAATTTAGTTCTTTGGTTTTGTATACCATGAGCCTTAAAATTTCCAGGGATTAAATAGAGAACTTTTTAAACAATTATCTGGTAAAGAAGTAGTAAACAGTTTAAGAGGTTATGCTATTGAATCATAATTAAAATAATGGTATATACTTGTAATTTTCTTACGGGGTGGGATAACAGATAATGTAACATTAATTTTGTAGCCAATAGTTCTACTGTACAGTCCTGAGAACAATCTGGTCTCCTATGAAGACCCTTGAGCTTTTGATAAATGTCTATTATTTTGGCCAGTTGGCAATGTGAAATAAGTACACCTGTTGTGATAGAATAAATTTACCAGCAGCTTCTGGTGTTTGTGTTAATATTTGTATGTACCTTTCTCTGGGTAAGCAAGGCAACAGCTGAGAAATCCAGAAAAAGTACAAGACAACTTTCTGGAAAAATCTGAGATAAGTATTTTGTCCAAAACTCATTCTATTTTGAGAAAGGGGGGGGGATAGTAAGTTACAACTTTTTCCACATACAAAATACATTATACATTTTACTTTAATAACCATAATAACTATACTGGCAACAAAAAAGGTGAATCACCCTTTCAACAAACAGTTCAAACAGTAATGGTAAGCTTAGAAAAAAGAGGTCCTAATAAATATTCTGTAGAGGTTGCTAGCTAGGGGTTGTTTCACATTCATGATCAGGGAGAGTGAAGGTGGTGTGACTTGGTTAAGCATTCCCAGGTTAAAAAGAAAGCAAAGTAGATGTTTAAATGTATTTATTTTTTAAAAAATTGTGGTCCTTTTGACACATCATTTAGGAAAAAATAATATAAAATGTAAATATATGTGTACAAGTCCATAGAAATTTGATGCATACGAGATTCAGTATTGAACCTTTAGTAAATCATGTATAAATGAAAAGCTAATGTCATATGTTGATAATCTTAAAATAGATAATTAATATCAGGATAGTATGTAAATACTAGAATTTGCACAATAAAATATTTTTGTTGTTGGAATGATCAGAAAGTTTGTTAAGTCTAAGCCATAAATAAATAAGCCCTCCATATATGAACCCCCCACTATGTTTTACAATTACCAGTTCAAACAACTGGTAGAATAAAACTGTACAAATTGCACAAATCTGGTTATTTTATTAACCTCCAAGGAGTATTCCTCATGAATTCTTGGTAAGAGAGGTGAAAGGATTTCAAATATCTAGAGTGATAAATTGTGAATTGTCTAGCTGCAGCCATCATTATAACCCTGGAATGACCTCTGACACTTGTTTAATGGTATCCTGGGGACTGGTCACAGAATGTCCAATTGTCCTGGAGTCTTCGTAAATCTCATGGTCATTTCCACCCTGCAATGCATATGTACTTATCTTTATAGCAATAAGTTCTATATTTATCGTCTAAATGTTGACTTTGTCAATGAAAGAAAAAGTGAGCAAGCTCACATACCCCACACTCCCCCAAAACTCAAAGTGCTGAAAATCCTGGAAAAAATAAAGGACTTGGAATATCCTGGTTATATGCACATCTACACATTGTGTCCTAAATATCTGCAAAGTTTGACGAAATTCTGTGCAGCAGTTTAAGAGGAGTTGCGCTGACAAACTGTTCATCTCTATATTCAAGGTATGGCCAAAAATCTAAGTTAAAAAGTGCGGAAATTCCCGGAAAAAAATGAAGGAATCGGAATTTCCCACTAATATGCACATTTACACATTGTGTCCTCAATATTTGCAAAGTTTGATGAAATTCTGTGCAGCGATTTAAGAGGAATTGCGCTGACAAACTATTCATCTCTATATTCAAGGTATGGCCAAAAATCTAAATTAAAAAAGTGCGGAAATTCCTGGAAAAAATAAAGGAATCAGAATTTCCTGGTAATATGCACATCTACACATTGTGTCCTAAATATCTGCAAAGTTTGACCAAATTCTGTGCAGCGGTTTATGAGGAGTTGCGCTGACAAAAAAACAGGACTGACAGACTGACACACTGACTGACTGACAGACTGGTCAAAAACATTATACCTCACGCAACTTGTTGCGTGGGGTATAATTACATAAAAGATGCATGCTCTTGAAATTATATGCATCTTAGCAGTAATCTGATTAATTAATTGGTTGCAAAATAAAAAAAAAACACTATTTACTACATACACATTTGTGAATATAAGGCCAAAAAAAATTAATCAATACTCAATAGTTTCTTAGGCATCGCCGCATCAGTTCAAAAACGGCAGCATTGATCAATTTTATTGACATATTGAATAGGGAAATAACTTAATTTTCTATTTTTTTAAGTTGAAAAAGAAAATCGAGTTATTCCCCTTTTCACAAATGCTATTAAAGATAGACGTTTTTATTAGAAAAACAAGACATTTCTCTCTTCTAAATTTTCAGTATTTTATTAATTAACTTTTAAATAAATGTTTGGAGTAACATTATTAAAGTTGAATACATATTACAACTATACAAACATATTTGTTTCAGAGAACAAAAATTAAGAATTGGTAGATATTATCATTTTATTGAACAAATGGCTTAAAAAAGGTATTAAACCTGCTAAAAAAAAAAAAAAAAAAAAAAAGCCTGCCTGCCGCATTGAATTATGAATTTTTTGGCCTGAGATACTATTGATTAATTTTTTTTGGCCTAAAAAGAGAATATTTTAATAATAAACATTCACTAAAAATTTTTAAAAAACTATTTTCATACTGACTGGATTTGTTTTGTCCCCGAAGAAATGGATCGTCTTGAAGCCGGCCTTCTCCAAAAACTGTAAGCAGAAAGTTTTGTCCCATCCAACAGGAAAGACATCGATACTGATCTGTCCACCGATAGCAAACTTCAGTCCAGCCTCAGGAAAGTTCTGGTACAAGGCCTCCACAAACTTCTGCCTTATGTTGTTTTTCTGTGAAGAAGAATATAGTGCACTTCTTGGTCTTGAAATGAAAAATCATACATCATTTTCAATATTTCTTTCATAAATATAGAAAAAGAATTGAAATGAGTTTCCAAAGGACAATTACAGTATCTCTTTATTTTTATTACAATTGATTTTGTTGTACATTGTAACTCTTAATGCATTGTGACAACATTCAACAGTCGGTAAAGAAAACAGATAGCTAATTAACATGCAAACTTGTATACTGATGTCAGAAAATCTAGTGGCTTTTACCTATTTATCAAATGATACTTTGTGAGTTGTGACAAGTTTCTGAAAGTGGTGCTTGAGAGGAAGTCAAAAATAAGAAGAATAGTTTACAACAGATGAAAGGCAAATTTTGATCAGAAAATAAGAAATCCCCGGCTTCCAATCTGCTTCCCCACACAAATGTCCCACAGTCTTCCAGTCTTAAACCAATCAATATTTTTAAAAACTGACACTGCATAATACCATTTCCAGGAACTTGATACACAAAATGATGGGATGGGATGAAAACAGGAAAACCTTAAATTGGTTTTACTATGAAAGGCTGCTATAGCAGTTGATTCATGTGTAACAGAGAGGGAGAAAATGAACGGCTGGACCAGGAATCGAACTCGGGACCCCTGCATCTCCAGTCAAGTGCTCTACCAACTGAGCTATCCACGCCAATATCCACAGCCCAAACCATTACACATGTAAAAGAACAACTAAAGCATACCTTGTCAAATTCAGAAAATTCATCTCTTTCTTTCTGTGAACAGCTTCTACCAACTGGACAAAGATTTAACATACTGCTTCTAAACTCAACAAATGTTCCTCTAGATGGAATAAAGAATACAGAAAATATGTACATGTATTTTATAAAAACAAATATCTAGAAGGTAACAGTAAAAGAGACTTTTATAAAACTCCTTGTTCATAATCAGGTTAATGTTATGAGAACAAGAGGCCCAGGGGCCACAGCGCTCACCTGAGCACATTGGCTAGGAAAAAGCACATATCGGTTCAGAACTGAAAGTTTACTGAGGTGGGGGGGGGGGGCTTGAACTTTATCCCTTCAGGGGGGTCATGATTTGAACAAACTAGAATCTACACTACCTGAGGATGATTCCATATAAATATCACTAATCATGGCTTTGAAGTACTTGAAAAGAAGATTTTAAAAGGTTTACCTATATATTCTTATGTAAAACTTTGGTCAGTCATTTTGGCCCCACCCTACCCCTGGGGGTCATGATTTGAACAAATTTGAATCTACACTACCTGAGGATAATTTCACTTGAGTTTCATCTTTCCTGTCTTAATGGTTCTTGAGAAGAATATTTTAAAGATTTTTCCTATATTATGTAAAACTTTTAACGGCCATTATGGCTCCACCCTAGCCCCGGGGATCATGATTTGAACAAATTTGAATCTACACTACCTGAGGATAATTTCAATGAGTTTCATTATTCCTGTCTCAGTTGTTCTTGAGAAGAAGATTTTTACAGATTTTTCCTATATATTCCTATGTAAAACTTTGATCGACCATTTTGGCCCCACCCTACCCCTGGGGGTCATGATTTGAATAAACTTGAATCTACACTACCTGAGGATGATTCCACATAAGTTTCATCTTTCCTGGCTCTGTGGTTCTTGAGAAGAAGATTTTTTAAAAATGCTATTAATTTTTCTCTTATTCATAATTATCTCCCCTAAGGAGAACATGTCTATATTATTCACTTTTTAACCCAAAATTACGCTATATATAGGTAAATGTTATGTACTGAACATGTGCTCATTTAAATCTTATCCCATCCCACACATGCATGCAATTCAACCAACAAATCCATGTGCATAATACATCTATCTATAATAACTCAGAAGCTGCTATTTATGAAAAACACAAGTATATCTAGTTGTTGTTTCTTTTCTCAAAATCTTTACATTTTGAAATAAATAGCATACCTTTTGGCAGGTAACTCTAATTCAGACATGTATTTCAGAGCAAAGTTGATCACTTTTTGTAGACATTCCTCCCCTTTGTTGTGAAGAAGATTCTGGAAGAAAAATAAAGATCAACGATTAACAGAAGTTTATAATTCCTTGAAATTCTTTTAAGAGTTAACCTTAATGTACACTGAAAAAAAATAAACTGCACAAGTGAAGATATTAAGGTGTACAGTCTCACCTCCTGTCCTACTTGTTTGCCATCTTGATAAGCAACTAATCCATTCTCCGCAAACAAAAAATCATATTCTGTTGCAACTGTAAAACACAGATCAATCCAGAAATGTTAATCTTTACATATCAATTTAGAATTCATTTATTTATATTTTTCATTTTATATATTTCTAATGAATGATGCTGTATCCCTTATTTCAGTATTAAATCTAACAGATACATGTACCAATCCATTTACGGTGGAATCATTGAAAATATAATGATGTACACTATACAAGTACAATGTAAATATTTGTATCCTTACTTTCCAACACCACCATTGATTCAATAGGTTTTAATTCTTTTTTTTGGCTTGCAGATGTAAGAAGAACTAATTTAAAAGAGCTTGACTTTCCTTACCATTGCTTCCTATCTGCTCAGCTATCTTGGATAAATCAGAACCTCCCACCAAGCCTACATAACACTTTTGTTTTAGTCTTTTCAAGAATTCCAACATTTCTTGTGTAGCTGCCTAAAATGAAGGAGACAATTATAATCATAGGACTGGGGTGGGGAAAACTTAAAGATTCAAACGGGATTCCACAGAGAAAAATTAAATAAGATATTGGATTAAAATTGCTTCTACAAACAGGTCCAGTGCAATCACTAGATTAAGCTATGTATAGGTAATTCTACCTATGTATTTACCTACCTCAGGTAGCTTTTTTTAGCTATTTCAATGCAACTGTTTTAACTGTCATACATAGCCCCAAAACTTTAGGACTTTGATTGCAATTGTGCAGAAAAAGACATTTCTTTAAGAGTGATTTTTTCATGAATTGTTTTCAGATGAGTTTAAAGTTGAAAATGATCACTGCATAAAAATGAGATTTTCAGCACATCCTGAGAAAAATGCTTTTTTTAAAGAAATAGACTGATTTGGTAGCTAAATAAACATCATAACCTCAGGTAGGTAAATAAAGCTAAGCAGGTAAATAAAGCTAAGCAGGTAAATCAAGCTACATAGATAAATCTAGTCAATGTACCAGACCTGAAAAAAGTACCTCCTATTTTTGGTAAAAAATACTACCTGTTTATAAACTTTGGAAAGCACCCCCCCCCCCATTTGAGAGTCAAATGCTAAATTTACATGTAATTAAAAAAAGCGAATTTACTTTTTTCTTTGCCTTTTATTTTATGTTATTTTTTCCTTGACCTAAATCAAAAGATTTTGCTAGATCTGTCAATCGTTGGTCAACAACACTTAATTTAACATGTTTAAAATCTAACAGGAAAGAAGAAAAGTGATGGCTAATTGTATTTGGCACGTCGACGCGCTCGCGCAACAGATTTTGTTTATAAAATTTATCACTTATACAGCATCGGGCTCGATATCGTCTACTAATCAAAGTACTGAAAGTACTCAGTCTGATAGGTGTTGATTTAAATAACGGTTTCAATAAGATTTAATGTTACACACTTTGTTCACAACTTTTTCAAGTTATGTTTATTTATGCTCCATAAGGAAGTTTGCTAGAATTAAATAAAAAGAAAATGACACGATTGTACGGAGTCAAAGGTTTGCTTTGATCTCACCATAATCTAAGAATGATATGCCAGAAAGTATATGACTTTTTCTCTGTTCAATTTTTTTCATTAAATTAATAAGGTATTTTTCTGACCAAAGTTTAAAAGGGCTATTAATAACAAAGTCATTTCTGTAACTATAGTTTCTCCCCCATCCTCAGATCTCTAATAAAGACAAGTTAATTCTTAGTAGTAATATTATTTGAAAATGTAACAAGGAATATTTTTTAAACACTGATACCAATGTATGGCAGCTTTTACCCATGAAAATCAAGTCTTTAAAAAGGAGTTTAAACTCTTCGAGTCTAGCGGCATAACATAATACTGATAAATTTTAATTTGTTACATTGGCGTCGGAAGCAAATTGAAAGGGGTGGGGGTAAGTGTAAGAAAAAAATTCGAACCTGAAAAATCTTAACAAGCAAAAAAATAATGTATCTATTGTCCAACACGAAAATCCTATTTCGTAGGGGGGGGGGGGGGTCGAACTTCTTTAAATACCATATTTTTGTTCTTTCAAACACTACCACTTACCCTTCTTCGACTACACTGCAACGTGCCTGTTGAAAGTGGGGGCTAAACCTATGCCCCAATGTTTAATATGATGTCTATCTGTGTAAGCTCCCTCCCCCAGTTCCCAGGCCTATGTGTTAAACATAAAATAAATTTATAAAAACCAA
Source organism: Saccostrea cuccullata (assembly GCF_032062105.1). Lineage (NCBI taxonomy): Eukaryota > Metazoa > Mollusca > Bivalvia > Ostreida > Ostreidae > Saccostrea > Saccostrea cuccullata. The sequence goes on along the minus strand of NW_026927183.1, from coordinate 167,819 downwards.
AGCACTCAATATTTTTAAATGCTAAGTTAAAGTTTGGAGAGATATATACGAGAGAGAGAGAGAGAGAGAGAGAGAGAGAGAGGAATCAAAAGTAAGCCAATTCCAAAATTTGGGTAAATTTCGGATTACTCTTGCATAAATTGTGGTAAGGATGCATGGATCAAAGGGGACCCGGATCCATAGAAAATTCAAATTTATTCAAACTGATATAGTAAAGCTAAAGCTATGCCTCGGACCTCTTCCCCTTGCGATTTGAGCCACCACCTCCGAGGGAAATTTTTCTGGATCCACCTAACAAAGAAATACAATCGGGCTCGGGCTGTCGACTTCAATATAAGCGATAACGCTTAAATTATAAAGAAAATCACCGTCATTTGAGTGTTTTAATGCAGGGAGTAGGGCTGGGACGATACAACTTTTTCTATATCGATACGTATCACGATATTTGAGCCACGATACGATATGTATCACGATATGTTTAATTGCTTATAAAATCTTTTTTTGCACGGAAATAAACAAATTATTTCTTTGCAAATAAGAATAATTTATTTTAAAAAGTTCTTTACACATTGTAAAAAAGAATATTTGACTCAAGTGGTGTTAATTATTATTTATTTCATATCTTTATTTATATTTAGCTTATTTATTTTATGTATCAAACCCCAAATGTTAAATAAACAAGGACAAACAGAAGTCAGATTTTTTTGGGCGATATTTCAATATTTCTCCATATGTATCGATGTGCGTATCATCCTCAAAGATATCACGATATATCGATATATCGTCCCAGCCCTAGCAGGGAGAAAATACTTTTGTGGTATTGGGATGAGATGGATGCGCTGGCGCACCGACGTGCCGAATACAATTAGCCAAAGTGATGGTTTTGTAAAACAGGGACTTAAATCTGGAACCCCTGCATTACTTGTCTAGTTAGTAATCCGAGATTCCTCTGACTCTTACCCATGCTTTTTATATTGTGACATGTGTTGGGGAGATGTTACAATATAAAAAGCATGGGTTAGAATCACAGAAATATCGGATTACTACGAGGGTTGTTCGAAAAGTTCGTGGACAACTGTCATATCTTTTTTATTTGACGTCATATGTTATCCAAATTTGGTAGAAATATTTTAACAATTAATCCAAATGATATGTATTAATTTTGACAAAATATTACGATTGATTTAAAACTTATCCAGGTTTCAAAAATGCAAAAATCGGATCGAGGAGCAGGTCAAAATTTAGTAAGTTACAGACATTACAATAAATAGTGTCTATAGCAATATTCTCTGTAAAATGGAGGAAAAACGAAAAACTACCTAAAGATTCAAATTAAGAATTGTTACATCGATACGTGTACCAAATTATGGTTTTATATTTTGCTTTGTTGAAAAGAAATCAACTTTAGAAGATAAGTAGTCCTTATTGAAAACAACAAAAACGATGACTTTTAGAACGTCACGGAGCAGCAGATACCGAAGCAATTTTGCGTTTTTCTATAAAAATCCTGAATAGAGAAAAGAGAGAGAGAGAAGAAAATATGTCACAAGCCAGTTGTGCATGTGTGTATAAATAGTACAGGCAATATTTGAGTGACAGAGACTCTGTATCGGATGATGATGACCTGTGAAGAAACTGTTTTACTGTAAACATCTGAACAAAACTTTAAAATTTGAATCGTAAATGAAAGACAAAGGCGCTTCAGAGTTGCTTATCCTGTGAAAGCAGAGTTAATCACTAAAGGAAATTAAAACCTTAACAAAGGAAATTATACAATGAGATCAATTTTTAAAAAATAAATGTCAACTATTAGAAAAAGATCGATTTAATGAATGTGCATTGGAATATTCTGTGTGAAATGTATAGGTATAGTATCTAATATTAAATTCCCGACGCTATGTGTTGACGTTACATTGCCGTTTTGTGTGCTCCGCGGGTACAAAACATGTTGATTTTAAAATGAAGTGTTAAATCAAATAGAAGGAAACTTCACACATCAACAAAACAAATATTTTTACATATTATTATGTGCTTGTTTTAAATTTCCAGTGAGTAATGTAACGAAGATGGACATCGTCCACGAACTTTTCGAACAACCCTCGTAGTTATGTGCTCTAACTACAGGGCTTTCTGGGCGGATATTTATGATCCATATATTCCAAACCACTAAAATATTAATCACCGGCGGATTTTGAGGGAGAGCTAGGGGGCCCCTTTTGTGACCAAATTATACATAACTGCAAAGATTTTTTAAATCCACTGTCTTTGGTGTGTCTGTGGGCACCGACCCCGATGTCACTGTTATTGACTTCTACTCATTATTACCGATTGTGCATTTACTATGAATGATGCAATATAATTTATAAAACTGTTTTCAGGTTTTAACATCAAAAGGGCAGATTAAAAATATACCACGGTACATGTTAACTGACAGGGTAGTTTTTTTTACCACAGAAATCCTAAAATTTCATGTCCTTAGGGACATATTCTTAATTGTGTGTCGTTTAAAGACATGATGAAATTAGGATAACTTGAATTTCCTCTGTTGTACATTTTAAAGGTAACCAAAACATGGCTATACGTATCGAAAATAGATCACATCTTTTTGAGAAAATTTTTGTCATGATAGAGACTTGAAAAGTATTACATACCTGACGTGGAGCGGTCAACGTTCCATCTACATCAAACAAACATATCAAAGAAGCGTCTCGTTGTTGACTTGCCATGTTGACCGGAAGTTGACGTGTGTCAAGGTTGGTGTAAAAGTAGTTTCATCTCAACATTGTAGGTATCCAATCAATTCGTGCCCATATTAGAAGATACAGTCATTCTTTGCAAAATCTTTTTCAATCAATTCAATCTTGCTTATTAAACAACAAACATAGGCTAGTTGGAAATTTTTAATAGGCACCAAAATGTGATTTATATCTTTAAATTTGTTTGTTGATTTTTTTTACTGTAGTCGTGGTGTAGGGATTAATTCACATCAAATTCCAAATGGATGGAAATATTCAAAATAAAAGGAAAAATATGTGTATATCTTTCATTCTTTGTTTTGATTGATAAAGAAAAAATGGGTGCGTCGATTTACCCAAAAGGACCCAAAAGGAACCCAAAAGGAACCCAAAAGGACTTTAAATAATATATCATAATACATTGAAAATTAATAATTTGAAGTAAATTACGAATATTATATTATACATGTACATAAAAGTTGGCAAAAATATACTTTGTTGCAACTGTTTATAGCACATCAAACACTAAATCTGGTCAGGTATGCTTTGATTTCTTTTAGCTGAAATTAAAAAAGTATTAATCTACTTCTCCTTCTGTTTTACCATATCTTACTATATGATATTTAATAAATGAAAAAAAGTTTTATTTTACGACATGTTCTAGGCATATGGTATCGGGGGTGATACCGGGGATGGGTGGGTAGGGGTTCGGTGGGGGACCTCCCACCTTCACCCCAAACACACACTTTCCACTCAAAAAACTAGTTTTACATTTAATATTCACTTCAATTCAATTCTTTATTGGCACTAAAGCACATATTTATATACAGAAATGTGTTGTTAGCCATATACATGTATTGCAAAATATTATACTATTGTAAGCTTGTTTCTAACATGAAAACAGTCTCTTATATCTAGACAGATTTGTTTCGTAGATACAAAGTTATGTGGATTAAGCAAACAAGAAAAGTTATTAACATCTAGTAACCTCGAATACTTTTTTCTGACATTTTTATACACAGGACAATCAAATAAAAAGTGTTTTTCATCTTCAACAATAGTTTTACATTGGAAACAAAATCTATTTTCTCTAGGAATGACAGGATTACAGTATCTACCTGTTTCTACGTACAACTTATGTGCACTTATTCTTAACTTGGAAAGATAAGAAAATAAATTCTTTTGAAGTGGAAAACACAAGTATGGTTGGATTTCCAGTTTTTTAGCATCATAGTTGAATAATGTACTATAAAATGACAGCTTACCGCATTGAGTATTGTTAATGTGTTGGAGTTCAGAAAAAAATTTATTTTCAAAGAAATTTTTAAGTTTAGGACTAAAAGTTTTAAAATCTGTGTCAAAGTTAAAATCTAACATCTTCTGTATTGATTTTACACAACTTTGCCAACATTTTTTATTTTCACTGGCCAATCGAGTATCTTCCAAGTAAGCATTCTTGAGCAAGACATTGCAATTATTATTTGTTTTTGTTAATTTTTCCAATCTGGAATAATATTTAAAAACAAGCTGGTAAATTTTGGTATGTACAGGGAAAACACCTAATTCAATTTTAGTTGCTAAGTTTGATGCTTTATTATGGACACCTAAGATGTTTTTTAAGATAAAATTTTGGATTTTTTCAAAAGGAGTTTTATCAAAATTATTGGGATTTGTATTAAAATCAGAGATCCAAATTTCTGAAGAATATGTTAAAATTGGAACAATAATTGATTCATATAGCTTTAACCACAAGCTGGGAGAGAGATTTGAGCCAAAGGGTAGTTTATGCTTTAAGGCAAAATAAGCTTTTCGGGCTCTGGCAGCAAGGTCATCACAAGCATGTTTCAAATTGCCATTTGATTGTAACAATACACCAAGATATTTGTACTTATCAGTAATATTTATATTATTATTGTTATAATGAAATGCATAATATTTCTTTATTTTTCTGGTAGAGCAAATCATAACCTTTGTTTTTTTCTAAGTTTACTTGCAACTTCCATTCTATACAATATCTTGAAAGACTGTCTATACAATTTTGGAGACCTTCAGCTGACTCTGATGATAAAACAAGATCATCAGCAAAAAATAAGTGATTAAAAGTTAAATCACCTAAACATACAGGGTAGGTCATAACTTTATCAAAATAATTTTCAAAGTCGTCAACAAAAATATTAAATAAAGTAGGACTTAAATTGTCCCCTTGTTTAACTCCTAATGTTGTATCAAAAAACTCACTATAATGATTTCCCTGTCTTACAGCACATTTTGTAGTAGAGTACATATGTTTTATAATATTGAAAAAATTTCCACCAATACCTTTTTTTAAAATCTTATACATAAGAGCTGGTCTATATACAGTATCAAAAGCTTTGGAAAAATCAATAAAGCACAAAAATAATTCCTTCTTTTTATTAAACAGGTACTTGTTCATTAAAGTTTTGAGGATGAAAACATTATCTGTTGTACGATATCCTTTCCTAAATCCTGCCTGAAAATGACTTAACAACCCTTCTGATTCTAAGTAATTACTGAGTATTAAGTCGGGTTTGAAGGAGTCTATTAAAAAGTTTACCGAGACAACTTGTTACACTTAATCCTCTATAATTATTGCAATTTCCTGGATCTCCAGATTTATACAAAGTTGTGATTAATGAGAGGTTCCATAATTCTGGCATTCTGCCATTCTGAAGAATTTTATTAAAAAGTTTAACCAGTACAGGCACTAAAATATTAGAACTTATTTTAATAAATTCATTTGGAATAAGATCTAAACCAGAGCTTTTTCCAGATTTCAAGCTCGATATTCCTATTTGTACTTCTTTAGGTGTAGATAGAAAGTCTAGGGGTTTGTTTTTGTCAACTTCACAATTAATATCCATACCTATGTCATGTTTGTTAAAATTTAATAGAGTTTGAAAATGGTCAACCCATTGAGATATTTTAATGGGTGACTCCGCCTCAACCTGATTTTGCATGTTTGATTTTAAAGAATTCCAATTTTTTTTTTTGTACATTTTGGGTTCAGTTCATTAATAGTGTTAGCTACAGTTTTATTGAAACCAGATTTTAATTGCTTACACATTTTATTAAATTGTTTTTTAGCTTGTGAAAATGCTTGAATTAAATAATAATTATTTGGTGATTTTTGAAGTTTTTTACCAAGATTTCTAACCTCCCTTCTCAGCATTAAGCAGTTATTTGACATCCATTCTTTCTTAAGTTTGATATGTTTTGTACGTCTACAATTTTTTTGTTATATCCTCTAAAATTCACAGTTTTGAAACCTGCTTCAGTATAAATTGTTGTTAGTAAAATATGAAAATGTTTATTATGTATCCATTTATTATCTTTATTTCAAGACCTTTTGGGTTGTTAATAATTTCCTTTTGGGTTCCTTTTGGGTTCTTTTGGGTCCTTTTGGGTAAATCGACGCACCGGAAAAAAAAATAATTCTATGAAATTTCCCCCACCACATCCCCATTGTAAACATTTTAAAAGACCAAGATAAATTAACTGAACCAGGGACCTATATACTAACTAGTATACAGGTCCCTGACTGAACATATGTTAATAACATATATGTATTTTCTCCTCCACAACAGTGATTTCTATTCAATGATACTGTGTGGTGTTAGAGCATTAATTTTTCCTAGGGGTAAATACCACGCACCATATAGTGAAAATTAAATAGATAACACTGCTGGTAAAGTGCGAATCGAGAAAATCTTGGTTTCGGACACCAGCTACTATTGGTTTACATCAACGAGGCAGTTTATATCAACTAAACGATCAGAAATGATATAATATTTGATTAAGACGTAATTATTAATGTTCAGTATATGATTTTATGCAGTAGAATTGCTTGTTAGTTGAATACATGTAAGGAGCAATCCAGTAACTGCTTCAGATTACACCCGTTCAATATATTTTCTTTTTACATGTTAAACACGATTTACACTGCGTTATTTGTGTTAAAAGTGATATGAATATGTATTGTATGAGTCATTTATGATTTCCCATGCCTTTAATGTTTCACAAAATTAAAACTTTTGATGCAATATGAAGTTTTCTGATATACAGCGCGAGTATGGTTGCTGTATGTGCGACTTTCGGCACCTGTAATTGCTACGTTTGGCTTCTGTTCTGTTTCATAAGGCGCGACGTTTTACTGCTGTATCATTGTTTTCCTAGTAAAGCATCTAAAGACTTTATTTTCGAACATTAGATAGTGCAACGTCCTTGAATACGTCCCAAAAACATATACGTCCAGTCCTTGACTAGTTGTTTCATAAATAAAGCTTCTATCAAATATTTAATGTGTGTTGCATATAACCCCCCCCCCCCCAACATAAATTGTTCGATTATGTGATTAAAGTTAAAGGATAAAAAATGCAGAATTCACTCTGTTTAGTATACACTGGATATCATTCTTTGAAAAAAAATCTTTTTCACTAAAATATGTTATATGTCCATTAAAGCTCTATCCCATAGTTCAATTTTAATAATTCCACTTTCATCTTGTTAGTAATCTTCAATTGACTACCCATGTTTTAAGGGCTACCAACTTTCAATGTAGAAGAAACGAAAAAAAAGACCTTGGACCCCCCCCCACCCCCCCCCCCCCCCCCCCCGGAATAAGAGATATATATAAGTATTTCAAGGAAATAGACGTTGAAACATGAAATTAAGTGTGTTATATCTTTTATATTCACCTCCTGAATAATTTTTCAACCTTTGAATTGGAAATATGGCATGGACAGGCATTAAGTATATCCGATATTCAACTTTTATGGAAGAACAAATCTGCGGAACTGTAGTGTTATGGTTTTATGTTTTAATCCTTGACTATCAAGACCAATAAAACCATAACGCTACATACAGTTCTGCAGCTAGGAAGGACAGTCTATTTCTTGGTGTGTGGGAGACATTTCCTCAAATATTCCATTTTCCCCAACGACTGGATTTGTCAGAGTTCAACCTTGCGGTTAGCTGCAGAACTGTAGCTCTCCCAAAAAAAAAAAAAAAAAAAAAAAAAAAAAAAAAAAAAAATATATATATATATATATATATATATATATATATATATATATATATATATATATATATATATTGACAGACGGGCGAGCTGCAGTGCCACCAACTGGAATAAAAGTGTATGTTTATTGTGCACAAAAAATGCACTGTTTCTCGGTTTCAAACTGTGATATTCTCAAACTATTTCTAATTGGATGTTCCAAATACAAGTTAATTCCTTTACAATGTCCACTTACTATTTCCACAACTGTTGTAAATAGCCCTCCTTGACATTGAGACCATCGAATTTCGCATTTTTACTTCCATTTGTAAAGAAAAAGCATTTCAATTGCAACGCGATTCGTGATTAACAAGTCAACTACAATAGTTGTTGCTAGAGGTCTTAGGATTATGTTTTTTAGCTTTTGTGCAGTTGAGATAAGAATCTGGAGGAATTAATTTAGCACCAAGCACAACTTTTGTGCGTAATTTTGTGAGTGGCATTTTGGTCGTCTATCTCGTTTTTTTTTCCAGACCAGCGAGTTACAGGAAGGCAGCTACTTTAGTAATAACTAAAAAAAAGGGGGGGGGGGCAAGCATATCTGCATAAAAAATCATGAATATGAATTAAAAGAAAATCAAAAGACTATTTTCAGAAAAAAGTACACCTCAGCTTGCATACTACGGACCTGAGATGTTACTGGATAAATTTAGACTATATGCAACTCAACGCTAAAGATACTCACATCTTGTTTTGAATAAACATATACTGCAAGGAAAATATTTCCATTATGCATTCGTTTATTGCTTTAAAAAGCTTGTTCGCTTGATCACAACATGTACAATATGTATACCTGGTGCAGTTTTGGATTATTTGGTGTCATCATCTAATACTCATTCACACCATATCACTCTATTTAAAAATAACAAAATAATTTAACCAAAAACACAATATCCGTAAAAAGAATTGATGGAACACTATGTATTGAATCAATCAATAGTCAAAAATTACTATAAACTATAAAAACAATTATTCTTTTCATGTAAATTTGAATAATTTCATATTATTCACGTTAAGTAACATAAACCAACAGTCTCAGAGACGTAAACCAGTTGTCGCATTTACACAAATCAAAAGTCGCCTGTGTCAAAATTTAACAGAAACCAGTTGTAGCACCTATAAAATGAATTTGCTAAACTTTATTGGCAAATCCCATGGAAATAATTCATTTAAAGCACATTGTTTGTGTCCATGGCATAGAAAAACGTTGGATTAAAGTTAAATTTATCAACTTAACTGTTCAATTAGTCCTGTAGTATTTTATGTACTTTGCAAATGCGAGTACGTGAAAAACACGATGTAAACAGTCATTTACAAGTAATATTTCGACATGAGCCCTTTTCGGGTATAAAAGCAATCCAATCGCTGAACTATTTAATGAATTTGCTTTCTAGAAAGTGATTTTTATTGTGTTTTATTAAAAAAAATTGCATTAAACTAGATAATTCACCGGTGCCAATAGTAGCTGGTGTCCGAAACCAAGATTTTCTCGATTCGCACTTTACCAGCAGTGGATAAGCTCAATATCAACTCCTTAACACAATATATTTTTCTCAATGTCCAAAAAACATTTTGCACTGGTGTAGAGAGGGTCCAAAAAATTAACTTATAAGTGTAAACGACATTTATGTAAATTCATTCTTCATGTACAGGATACATCTTCAGCACATTTTTTTAATTCCATAAATCACTAAGTTCTTGATTACAATCATTCTCATGGGAAAAATCAGCTGAAGTATGGAAAATCTCATTTTTTTAATATAATGTTTCTTACTGAGTTATCTTGCAAGTTCATCCTATTCTTTGAATGAAACCAAGTGAATTAACACGATGATTATATAGCACATTTTTACATACCTACTACGGTCTACAGTACCCATATACCCTGTAGTTTGGACTTTTGTATGCTACTTAAAATCATACGACATGATATATGCTTACTTTTTTAGAAAACACATCAATTAGTGGATTTTTATTTAATTTTTCCAAAGCTAATATAATATTGGTCCGAAATATTGGTATAGCACACCAGTGAACCTCAATGTTTGTCCTACAGTCAACGGATTGTAATAAGTCAATCAAGTGACAGTTATCTGGCAACAAACAGTCTGCATGGTGCTAATAAAAAGACTGACTGTGACATGCATGTACGTGTAAAAAAGAGAAACTGTTAGGTAACTTGGTAAGCATAGTAACATTGTCACACAGAGGCACTGCAATATCACCATAGTATGACCCTGAATTAAAGAAATGAGACAATTTGGAGATTTCAATCATTTTATATAAAGCTTTATAAATCATCACAGGAAAATAAAATCTTGTCTAAGACTGATTTACTATACTTTCTATCTATGTAGAAGATTTACAAATTTGTGAAGCTTTCAATTTTAATTCGCGTCTCTTTAGGGCCTCAAGCCTCCTTTTTTCAATGTCTTTCTGAACTGAACTACTCAACTGAGAGTCCGACGGAACACTACTGTCAGGTGCCTCTTTTTTGATAGCCCTACTAACAGGAGTCTCTGGTAGAGAAGTTGGTTGTCCAACATGTTCCTTCTTACACACTTCCTGAAATACCGAAAGCACTGGCACACTGTTTGATTTATTCCCAGAACATTTTTTCTGTCTTTTAGCGAGTGCTTCATTCCTCTTCTTTTGAATCTCCTCGGGACTACACTTGCGTGGAGTACTACTTAATGATGGAATTTCAGCCATTCCCTCCTTGCTGGGTGAAAGACATAACTTTGTGATGCGGTCTTTGGTCTGGGTGTTATTTGATTCACTTTGCTGACTACTGGAAAGTCTTTTGGCAATTGCTGCATTCTTTTTCTGCTGAATTTCTTCAGGAGTGCATTTATGGGGACTGAACTCTTGGGGAAATCTTTTTTCTGGTGAAGAGACATTCCATGAGCTTGAGTTTGGTTGACTGTTTGAAAGTCTTTTAGCAATGGCTGCATTTCTCTTGCACTGTATTTCTTCAGGCGTGCACTTTTCTGGAGTAACTACATGGAATGTATCTGAGTCCTTCTTTCTCTTACAAGGAGAAACACTCTGTGTAGATTCCTCTTGAGTCATGTTGGGTTGGCTGCTTGACAGAGAACAGTTTGCTTTGGGAGCCTGTGATTCCACAGCGTCTAGTAAAGCCAGCACCTGAGGTTCACTTAACAAGTCCTCCTCATCGGAGTTGAACAGATCAGCACTTTCATCTGGAATCTCCCCCATGGTCGCCTCACTAGAGTTCAATTTTACAGCTATACCATTTTGTTGGTTTCTCTGCGATTCCACTTTGCTTTTGGAAATCTGTGTTTTGGTTGAATTTAATGCTGTGTGATTTGAAAGTGTTTTCCCTTTTTGTACAAATGAATACCCTCGACTGGTACTCTTTATTGGATGTGAAACTGGTGTCACTTTAACCTCTTTTACATTATTTTCAACAGATATATTCGAGGCAGAGTTACTTTTCTCACTAGTCATAGATATTAAATTACTTTTTTGAGTCTTTAGGCCCTTGTTTTTATCCATTTTATCACTTTGTACTTGACTGTCTAAAATGCAGTCAACCTCCACTACTTGACAAAGGATGTCATCAGATAAACTTGAATTAAATCCCAGACTGTTTCTTTTACTTGATTTCTTTTTCTCTGAATCAGGAAATTTAACTACTTTTGATTCACTGATTGTAGTTTTTGTCTCCTTTTTTGCAGACTGCTGTTTTGGACTTGTCTCCTCTTTTGCGGACTGCTGTCTCGGACTTGTGTCCTTTTTTGCGGACTGCTGTTTTGAACTTGTGTCCTTTTTTGTAGACTGCTGTCTCTGACAAGAGTTTGCACTTTGCTTTTCAGTTTTTGTCACAAAAGCACTTTCTGTGGAATGACTTGCTGCACATTTCTGATTTGAATATTTTGACAGTGTTTTAGTGCATAGCTTAGTATCTGTATTTTTTGTGACTTTTGCACCTTTATTTGGTTCATTTGGAATCTGTGTTGCTTTTATAATGAAGGACTCATCACCATAAAAGTCATCCTCACTCCAAGAAGTTTCACTTGAATTTTCCCATACGTTAGTCTGATCACCATTGTTAGATATAGATGGAGCAGTCTTGCTGATTTTAGATGGACTTTCCCCTGTATCACTTATATCCATTGACTCAGAATTTCTCTTCCTCTTTTCAGAATACCTTGTGTACTTGGCTGAAAGTACAGGAGATTTCTCTTCTTTAATTCTCATAGACAGTTTCTCTTTTAATACAGAAGACAAGGAAACAGTGGGTTTTTGTTTCTCTTTATGAGTGCGAGGAGGTGGAAAACTACTTGTAGGAGAGAAAGCAGAGAAATTTGTCACTGGCTTTGAGCTATCAGGCATATCTGAGTCCATCCACAATCCCAGAAGTCCCGGCTTGGTTCCATCTTCTGAATCATCATCACATTTTGATGTAGAGAGTGTCTGTACAATGTCGCCGACATTACTTTTGTGACCTCTTTTCCTTTTAGATCGATGGTATTTCCGCATGTCGGGAGATGAACAGTCCCACAATACTTCTGCAGAGGTCTCTTGTGAACACAAATAAATGTCTCTGTCAGAGACCAGGGCATTCTGGGATTGGAAACTGTCATCACTCTGTTCTGGCTCGTCATCAATACACACTACATCGTTTGTATTGTCTTCTTTATCAATAACGGTTTTTCTCTGTTTTACAACACTTATCACCTGTTTTTTGCCCACGGGTACTTGACGTGTATTATTTACTCTGCAGGGAGTCGAGTCTGTAATTCTGCTATCTTTATCTTTTGGTTCTTTTGCCTTCGACTGAGTCCGAGTGCTTCTTCGTAGAGAGGGTCGACTCATAATTCCATCCACAATTTTTCTTGCATATTCTTCAAAAAGCAGAGCATTTGCTGTGAACGTGTAAACGAAAGCATATGCCAATGTTGTCCATGATATAGCCTTTCCACATAAAATTGTAAAACCTGAAAAAAAAAACAATATTTAACATTTTCAAATATCTTTCTGCTAATATAACTTAAGACTGCATTGAATTTTGATATATTCAGAGTGAGAAAGAAGAAATTATAAATAATTGAAAACTACATTTTATTCTTTTAATGAAACAGTTGTTCAAAGAGGGAGGTAATCCAATTACAAATATAAGACTGTAATTTCAAAGAAAGATAATTCATTTTTATGAAAGATAACTCTAAAAAATCAATAAACCTTATAGTCTTTTTCAAGAATTTGTGTAGCAATGATCCAACTGTGTACTGTCTGAAAATTAAATAAATACTCATTTTAATGACTAAATATTCTTAGGTTACATAGTTATAATGAAATATTAGGACAATTTTAATCCCAGTAATTAATTACATCCCCCAAAAAGCAGTGTATTCAAATAGGAAATGTAAAATGCACTTACTAAGGATAAACAAATTTCCGTCCTTCAAATCTGTATAAAATTCCTGTTCTGTTAATTCATAAACATCATCGTCCTTCTCACAACCATCCAGCCAATACTGCACCTGTTGTAATATATTTGAATAAGTCAGTTATGTTCATAATGAGGCAAAATATATTAAAATCTACTTTACTTAAAGACACAGACATGTAACACAAAGTAAGACATTACAAATACAAGACATACATATATAATTGACTTTAAGATAAAATGCTTTAATTTCTTAAATATTTAAAGTATACTATATTGCTAAAATTTTAACCACCTCACACCACTGGAATGTTATACTTCATTGTAACAAATTGTGATGGGTTTTGAAAGGAATAGTTTGAAATAAGAAGAAATTTTACCTATGTGGAGTTTGAAACAATACAAGAATTGCGCCCCCCCTTAAAACGTGTTACTTATTTTCTATTCAAAATTCTATACACAAAATGATTTTTTTATTTACTTCTCAAATAAAGTGTACCAAATGTTTAAGTACTGTTTATCACTCCATAGTCCATACCCCTTTTTAAAAACACATTCAATAAGTTAAAAGTATTTTAGAGAAAATAATGTAGGTGATAGGAAGAAAATTATTTTATACTATGCCATATATTAAAAAAATATATTTGCTATTTGCCCTCTACAGGCTTACTGACTTAAAACTTTACTTTTTTTTTTTTATTTCCCTCATCAATTAAATATATATATATTTTTAAAATATGGCCCTAGTAATCAGTAAATCAGGTATACTAAAATTCATTCACTCAAGGTCTTGTAATGTTTACAAAGTCAAGTCAAATGAAAAATTATATTTAAGATATGCATTCTTCTTTTTCCTTTTTTGATTGAATTAAATTGAATATTGTCTTAGAAATATAAATAATTCATGAAGAAAAACTTAAATAACTTGACACAGTAAACAAAACTATCATTTATGAACTCAATACATATCCTATAAAGGTTTGGGGATGTGAAATTGTTACAGTGCAGTGTTTTCCCTAAGAACCAGCAGTCAGCCAAATTGACCGCTTTGACTGATAAAAATGCTGCCTGCAAATCAAACTTTGTTGTAAGGTTAACATAGCCTTAGCCTGTAACAACTCATCTTTAACCCATTACTTTAAAATAAAGGGAAAACACTGTCAGTGATTTACAAAATTTTCATTGTGTGATTTACTTACATGCAAACACACTATACCACTTTAAAAAGAGTTTAGTGTGAACTTCATATTAAAATGCTTAATACTGAAGTAATCATAAATTACTTTGAATATTCCATTGTCATAACCAACAATTTCACCATTCCATTCTACATTTTCATATTCATCGTTTGTCCAGGTATGAATGATTTTTTTCCTAACTAGTGTAGATGGAATCACTTCCCGTTGGGTCCTTTCCCTTTTTAGCTTTATGATGGTTTTCAAGTTTTCAATTAATTTTTCAATCGTAAAAAGTTTTCCTTTTTCCGAAAATTTTGTCAATCCTTTATGTTGTTTTTCTAGAGGAAATATTGTTTTGTATAAGTTCAACTGCTTCTTCACCGCTGTAATTTTATCGTTTTTCTTCTTTATATGTTGTAAACTGCTGTCAACCTTGCTTTCCGTGTCCCATAATCCATCGTCTGATATCGAATCTACTGCTTTTGTCAATTTTTCCTCTTTTCTTTCTTTCATTGCTTTTACATTTTCTTGTCTTTCTCTGATAATTTTCAGATGATTTTGAAATAACAATTTCTTTTCTAACTTATTCTTACACAAAACTTCCCTCCCTTCCTTCCTAATATTTCCTAAAAGCTCTTTCTTCTCTGACACTGTCTTTTCTTTTAACCACTCACTTGTCTTATTTTCACTAAATAAAATAAGGTTTTCTACACTAAAAACGCTAGACGTTGGCGTATCCATCATTTTCTTGTCCAACCTGCCCATTAGTCTTTCTACAGTAATATTATTTGTGCCACAACTATTACATTTATTTACAACATCTTCAGATGGATTAAAATATTTTCCAGTTTCTTCAATAAAAGGACTAAACAGTGACAATGACTTGGTTTTTAAAGATATACAAAACTTTTTCAATATCGAACATGTTACATCATTGTAAAAATCATCATATAAAACCTCCTCAAATTCATCAGTTGGAAGAAAAGGACCATAAAACAGAGAAATTTTTCTTGATAAAAGTAAAAAAGGTTCTTGTATACACAGATCTAAAAATTGAACAACTCTTCTGTACACGCTACCCATAGACAAAGCAGTGGGTAGCTCTTCCGCCTTGGACCAATAAGGTTCAGAAAATGAATTACATATAATACCAAGTGCTCTTAAAATACATAAAATATGATTGTTTTGTAAGCCACACACGATAAAATCAGTACAAGAATTCAAAGAACTTTTTGTGGATAACAAATACTGTAAAATATGCTTTCTCATACAAAAAATTCCTACAGCATTATAAAACAAAACATTAAATCTATTCCCTTTGACTTTCACCACAGGTACTTTGTCAAAACCTTGTTCTTTTACATAGGTTGCTGTTAAAAGGGGATCACCTGTTCCATCTTTAAAAAAAAGTTTGGATACACATGAAATGAGATAAAAGGTGTAAGATTCCTTACTTCTACAAGATACATTGTTAAAAGAAACATTTACATCTTTTTCAAAATTTAAAACTTCTTTCAAACACTGATCCGAAAACTGTAAAAGAGCATGTACAGAGCATTTAAAAGAATAAAAGTCCTTGTCACAATTAAAATCATCCCTGCATTTTTTCATTAAAATACTGTTAACTTTCTCTTCCGTAACACTACGGTCTGTCATAAAACTGGAAATCTTATTTAAAATGTCACAAGACTGACCATCAGTTATTTCATTTAAAATATTTAAAGTACTTTGGACGTAAGTGTCAGCCTTGCCGTCACTTACTTCTTTTAAACCAGCAGTAAAAATATTATTATTTGTGGCTATTTTCAAACCATAAAAATGTCTTCCTTTTTTTGTGGTAGCATCTCTATGCATAGTTAAATTTTCTGTATTTAAAAAATTTTCTTTTAACTGTTTTTTACATAAAATACCCATTTCATTGCTAAAAATTGCATTAGTACTCTTAGATGGCAGTTCTTTCACTTTAAAATTCACTAAAGATAAAACAGCATTAACTACTGGTTCGACATGTTCGATACCAATGTTATGAGTTCTAAAAAAATATATAAGTTCCCTAATCCTATGATCAAATGGTCTACCTCTGGTATTTTCCCTAAAATCTAAAACTTTAACTGTGTCACACCCTTCCTGTTCTTCCTCTTTTTCACAACGTAAAATATCAAGTTCTTTTTGTAAATCATTTAAAATAACATTTAAAGAGTTACACTGAACACTTTTGTCTCTCAGTATTTTATCTACCGGTACACATACTTCTTTGTCTTTTTTTCGGTCTATCTTCTCTTCTTTTTTCATTTTTCTTGAAACATGTAATTTTGATCGCAGATTTTTAATAATTCGGTCTTTCCTTTGTATGGCTTGTTCATATCTCCTACTTTTAATTTTCTTTAGCTGGTCTTTCAATAGTAACACTTTCTTTTGTAACTGAATAATTTGAATACTATGGTCTATTGGTGCTGGTGGTGGTTGTGGTGGTGGCAGTGAGGGTGGTTCAGCTCTAGATGTCACTTTCACTGGTACACTAAATGTACTTCTTAAAAAATGTTCACATTCACAGTTTTTTTTCCCTTTCAGCTGTTGAATCTTTGCTTTATTTCTTTTGATTTTAACATAAAGTGATTTCTTGTCAATTTCTTCTCGACTTTTACCCAGAACTCTGCATATATCACTGTGAATTGAATTGATGTTCCCTTTGCATCTTTCATATATTTCGACCACTAATTTGTTGGTTAGGGACATTTTGGTTATGATAAGTTAGTTTTAACAAATATATATTTACCCTATATACACATATACTATGTTGGCTGTTTTGAAAGAAATGATGATATTGCATGTTAGTAAAACGAGACAAACACTAGACGATGGACACACATCACACACATATATAATTCATACTGATAGTGTCGCCTGCATTGGTATTATTTTTATTTCAGACTGACAGATGGACAAGTGCCATAATAAGTGATCCCTCTGTATTATTTAATAAATACATACCTTAAAAGCTCAACTGAATAAATCTTTTTTTTTTGTTTTTTTTCTTTTCTTTTCTTTTTTTTTTCAATGTCTTTAGGAAAAATCCTCAATGAAGAAAAACCAAATATGAATCTGAAAATAAAATTCATAATATATATTTAATTATTTATCATATTTGAAAAAAAAATTGTCATTAATAATTTCAAAGAATTGTAATAAATTCTTACATTTTATATGTGGCAAACTTTATAATTGTTCTTCTAAATATTGTAAAGAAATTACCCTTGAGTTTTCCAACAAGGGGTATGTACAGGAATAAACAAACAAGCGAAAGAATATTTACACACAGTCTCTGGCTAGGTAATCACTGAAATCTGGAAGAAAAAAATTTTTAGTAATTGTTGCAAATAATTGTATGGAAGCATTGACATTTTATGAAATTCTATTTACCTTGATTATCCAGGAAAGTTTATTTACACTTCATAAAGCATCCCAATATAACTGGTGAAATTTGTCTGAAAAACATATATAAATCACTTTTTTCTTATGATATATTGAAAAAGACTATGATGAAAGGGAGGTAACTCAATTATTAGAATGGTTGAAACTATTGGGAGGCATAAAAGTAATTGAATAAATTAAACTCTAACTTGATTTTTCGCAAATATGTATTTTAATATCTTAAATTTACATATATCAGTTAATTATTGAAGGAAACTATGAGTGTGCCCTCGTGTTGCCATTATAATATCAATTTTCCATGTCACATTACTGAGGCATTAATCTTTAAAAAATCAGCAAGAGAAAGCCATAGCTTCCAAAATTTCAGTAATCGTACATATTGTAGCAGTATGTCTACCGCTTACGAAAATGTGTGAAACTTGAGCGTACCCTATCATTATCCTCCAAAAAAAAAAATTATTCATATTTTCATTACGCCCGTGTACATAATAAAATACCATTATTCGTGCTTTACGCGATTTTCCAAGAACAAAACACTGTATAAAAGATGATATATACTCAAAACTTACCAGCATTACTCAATTTTTGTTATGTCAAAGTCCTATCTTATTTTATATAATTTATAACAAAAAATACTTACTTACTCCGAGCCATATGAAGTCAACATGGCCGACTCCGAACAGTTCTGCAATAGATTAGAGTTATCGTTCTTGGCAAAGATGGCGTTATCTGGAAAGGCTACATGATAATTATATTTAATATTTCGAAAACATGGACGTAAAGTGTATACCGAACCCGATGAAATTTCTTTGGGTTAATTTTCCACAGAAGGTCTGATGCCAAGGAAACCAAATTCATTTTGGGGTAATACTATTTTCAGGGCGGGAGCTGCATTTTAGTAAAAAAAATCCCGACAAGCCAAAAAAAAACAAAATTTAAAAAAAGGGGGGCTCCCATAGATTTTGCTATTATCAAATTATATCAACATTATAAAAAAATACGAGGTTCGATCCTGATATTTAAAGTATTTTCAAGTATATTTTTTAGTTTCTACACACAAAGCTTACCCCGGTAGTTAAAAATCAAAGCGGGGGGGTCAATATGCTTCTTTTGGCGCTAGGCCTACACTAAATTTAATATATAGGACCTTTTTGCACTGAAATTCGTGTCTTTATCAAAACACATCTTCAGTGTTTTCCATCCAATGTTTTAATCCAAAGAAATAAATCAAATTTTCATGGGGAAAAATAAACTATTAGTGCATGAACAATGTACGTACCATTTCATGAACTTAACGTGCCATATGATGCTTTTTAAAGGATTATTCTTACTTTTTTTCACAAACATAAATATTATACTTTGAAAATTGAAAGAATGTGTTCCATTAAATCTGTTGTATTAAACTTAGTTAAATTACGAGAATATGAAAGCCTATCGATCTCATTTTCGTAAGATAAATATTTTTTTTGCGTTATAGCGCGGAAATTATGCATTTATTCGCGAATGTTACGCGTAATATTATAATTTATAACACAGGGAAATTTTCGAGTTATTGATAACGCGAAAGTTTTGCACATGTATCGCGTATTTTGGGGAAAATTCGCGCAATAGCGTGATAATGCGAATATTTTGCAACCTACGAAAATGAGTATCATAGGCTCTCGTACGAAAACATGCATAATGAGAAAAAAAATTGGAATTTACAACCACCACCCCCCTAATAAAATTTTCGAAAATAAAATTTCCCGCTTTTTGGGAATGTGACACACATTTTTCTCCTGATTGACCCCTCCCCCTTTTCAAGAATGACCCTAGCCCAAGTCCCTGAAGAATATCCTTTCGAGATGTGTAATGAAACATCCCGTTGCTTGAACGACTTGTCACCAAAAGTTCAAGTGCCACCTCATCCAGAAAATTAGGGTGGACGAACCCGATTGGTAAAGTTCTACAAATACAGGTAATGAATAGCTACTACATGCATAAAATGTTCATATACTTAGCAACCTGCTTTTTAGAGAATAGTATGAATTTAGAGGTATTTATTTTAAGGTATTTTATTTAAAAAGACTTGAATTTCTTTCAAATAAAGCACGCTGACCTCTTGGTAGGTGTGGACGTGACTTGTTCATTATATACCGGGAACCGTTATATTATAGTGGGTATCATTGCGGTTTCGAAATTTGCTATTATAGCTAATTCATTAATTGTATTGATAAGAACATGACACACTGGCATTGTTTATATAATACGATTAGTACCGGTTTGTAAACGTGGACTTCGAATGTATCTGGATGAATGTTGACTGCCCATTGACAGGTACGCGTTCTCCCGAATTGCCTCTAATCTTGAGCTCAAAGTGGGACAAGGCGACCTAGGCTAAGCCGAATCATTAAGAGAGCTATGTTTTGTGTATGACACCCAGTAGGAATCAAAGAGAAATGTTAAATCTTCTTTATTGACTTTATAATCTCAGCGGGATGTCGTAGGGACTAAAATTCTGGTCTGGCGTTCCTCGACATCTCTGCCTGAGATGTTGAGGGACACCAGACCAGAATTTTAGTCCCTAAGACATCTCGCTGAGATTATTGACTTAATAGTTGTAATCATAAATATTTTCTTTTTAACATTGCTTGAGCATGTCACCATGCAGGTAAAAACACAGAATGTATAGCAAAAATACTCTCTACAGTAAGATCATCTTGCTAAAGTGTGATTATCCCTCTTTAACAGAAGAATTATAAACTACCACAAACAGGTGTTTTGAATTTGAAATAACATTTGAGCTAGCTGCAGAACTGTATAGCTCTCCAGGGCTCAACATTAACTTTAAAATTAACTAGACCAGTCGGACTAGTAGCTGGAAAATTTACTAGACCTGACCTCAATTTCACTAGACCTGACCTAATATCCGTGTCAATGTAAGCAAATTGATGCTTGTCATTTAACTTAGTTTTGCTGAAAAGAAAATTAAAGAAAGGAAACATCTTTTTAATAAATTCAACAAAATATCAGAAAGGAAGATGTATTTCTGCATGGTTAAATGAAATCACACTATGCAACAGTTGTTGTAAATGACCTAGCATGAAGGAAAAATCTTGGTAGAGTTAGCATTTAAAAGAAAGTCAAAAGACAGTACGATTTTTGAAATATTGATATGTATAATAATACTATAATGGAATAAAAAAATGTTTGTTTCCTGTAATATGATTGTAATATTACCCTAAAAACAAGGGTTGGTCGGTGGATTTTTTTTGGGGGGGGGGCTTAATACGATCTCATAAATTGACATAATAAACTTCCCAGTTTAAAACTTTTATTTTCACTTTCCATAATGCCTAAATAATGGGGTCAAACATCCCGGACTGAACTAACCAGGTTTGATATTTACAGTGGACACCCATCATGGCTGTCTTGCGGTAAAAAACGAAGTTCCAAAAGTTGTGGGGGATTGCTAAATGATATAATAATGATCATTACTTTTTATATTTAAAGTGAATGTTGACTACGTTGACATATTTTATATCTTAAATATTGTATCAGCTGATTGATCATGCAAACACAGATTTGGCAGAGAAAAAATCCACCGGCTACATTTACAGCAATTCAGGAAACAAACGTAATTTTCTAAAGTTCATGATTTTTTAGTTGGGATCAAAAAATGAAAGTGAAACCTGATCAAACACATTAATAAACAAGAAAAATCTGTAAATTTGTTGCAAGTTTTGCTTCATTTGAACTTTGGTCGAAATATTTTTAGCTCACCTCAACGAAGTTGGGGGGAGCTTATGTGATACCCTCGGCGTCGGCGTCGGTGTCGGTGTCGTCGTCCCAGGTTAAGGTTAAGTTTTTTGGAGCAGTTTTCTTTTAAATTACTTCTGTGTCCTATATAGATTAGACATGCATGGAAGATGGTTTTAGTGTGTTTCATTGTACCAGACAAAGTTTCAGGTGCTGCAATTTCAGCAAAGGAATGACCAGGTTAATGTTTTTGGAGCAGGTTAACATTTTTGGTGCAGTTTTGGGTGTAGGGTTCATTTGCAAGTAACTATAAGCTCTATGTTGACCAAACTTGCATGGATGATACATCTAAGGATGCATACTACCGGGCTTGCTTCGGATGCTGAATCTGACCTACATTTTCCGGTTGAGTGAACAGGTTAAAGTTTTTGGTGCAGGTTTCATTTGCAAGTAACTATAAGCTCTATGTTGACCAAACTTGCATGGATGATACATCTAAGGATGCATACTACTGGGCTTGCTTCGGATGCTGAATCTGACCTACATTTTCCGGTTGAGTGAACAGGTTAAAGTTTTTGGTGCAGGTTTTATTTGCAAGTAACTTTAAGCCCTATGTTGACCAAACCTGCATGGATGATACATCTAAGGATGCACACTACCAGGCTTGCTTCGGATGCTGAATCTGACCTACATTTTCCGGTTGAGTGAATAGGTTAAAGTTTTTGGTGCAGGTTTCGTTTGCAAGTAACTATAAGCCCTATGTTGACCAAACTTGCATGGATGATACATCTAAGGATGCATACTACCGGGCTTGCTTCGGATGCTGAATCTGACCTACATTTTCCGGTTGAGTGAACAGGTTAAAGTTTTTGGTGCAGGTTTCATTTGCAAGTAACTTTAAGCCCTATGTTGACCAAACTTGCATGGATGATACATCTAAGGATGCACACTACCAGGCTTGCTTCGGATGCTGAATCTGACCTACATTTTCCAGTTGAGTGAACAGGTAAAAGTTTTTGGTGCAGGTTTCATTTCCAAGGAACTATGAGTTCTTTAATGACCAATCTTGCATAGATGATACATATAAGGATGCATACTACCAGGCTTGCTTCGGATGCTGAATCTGACCTACTTTTTGTGGATGAGTGAAAATGTTAGTTTTTGATGCATGTTTCATTTCCAATAAACTATGAGCCCTATAATGAGCAAACTTGCATGGATGATACATCTTAGGATGCATACTAATGGACTTGCTTCGGATGCTGAATTTGACATACATTTTCAGATAATAGACAAGGTAAAAGTTAAGATTGCAGGTCTATTACCAAAAACTATAAGGCTTATATAACATCGTATAAACCAAACTTGCACAAATGTTGCATCAAGAGATGAAAACTCTAAAATTTGCTTCAGATGCTGGATTTTCATTACATTTTCATGAAGAAGAACTAGTTTAAATTTTTTATGCATGTCTATTTCAAAGTATCAGATCAAAATTGCTTACATATTTTCATTTTTGGAATGTATACTTTTTGTTGGTTAATTGTGAGACTTTGCCTTACTTAAAGACAACATTTGTTGAGGTGAGCTCTGTAATCTCTGATTACCTATGTTTACATGACCAGTCGGGCTACCATGAAACAAAATAAACTAGACCGGACCTAACTTTTACTAGTCTGAGTCGGTCGGAGGTGCCTTAATGTTGAGCCCTGCTCTCTGCTTTAGAAAGCAGAGAGCTACCAGCTTCAAGCATAATGTGAAAACCACAGGTACTTGGGTCTTGGTTTATAAATATGTGTATGCCTTATTGATATATGAAAAAGTAGTATTCAAGCTCAAAAGTCTGTTAAACATTACAAATTAGGAGCGGAGCAAACAGTTACCACGAACCTTCAAAACACGCTCAATTATCGGATATCATTCTTAAAGTGTGGAAAAGCTAAAAATAAGTTCAAGAAATAATACCAAAAGAGAGCGACCAAAAAGCAGCAACATAAATCTATGGTTTTTACAATGCTTAGATCTGTAGCTCTCTGCTTTATCTGTCTGGAGTTTCTCAAGCAGAGAGCTACGCAGTTATGATAAGGCTGTCTGAAGGCATAAAATGCCATGAAAATATACATTTCATTCTGAGCTAGATTTTAACTTTAATATGTAATCCTCGTTTAAAATCGCAGACAACTTGAGATAATAGTTTAATCAGGTTTTATTTTAGTGCATTTATGTGATGTCACATGACTGTGTTGATCACGTGATGGAGATTTATGATATTCCTAATTGTTGCGCAAAAATCGCTTGGGCACAATTTAAGTGCAAAACAAAAATATTGTGCAAAGTTTGTTACATAGATCAATTCATCGTGATCTCTAGTACAAAGAAAGTGCTGGGTGCAGGTTTAATTTTTATTCGTTTAGAAAATATTTTACGATAAATTAAACTTACCAACATAAGAAGGGGTATTTTCTACTCTTTATTGCAATTTATACAAAAATGGATAAACTACCGTACACACAATCCCCCAGCAATATTCAGTTAGAGGACATACCTCTCTTGTAGATTCACACAGAATATCTTCAATTTGTCCTTGTTTATAACTTGTGCCAGTCCAATATAAACACGATTGATAAATTCGAACTCTGTCTTCGGACGTGTAAGGGGAGAATTTCACACATAACTTTTTGCTATTGTTTGAATATGTGCATATTGGAAAAGCAAAAGGAATAAGGATATTTAAATTTCAATTGTTCAACATCATAACAGCACACTTGAGCTGAAAAACAATCCTAACACTTGAATTAAACAACAAGTCCCAAAAATAAATCTACATGCCATGTAAAAATTATGGCACTTTCCCCGTCATGTCAGCTCAAGTATGCAGTGACTTGACGTCATATTCTATTATGACGTCATATCTAGGTAGTTCAGAGAAGTTACTACAAATTGAACAGTTTGATATTTTACGGGCAGCCTTATCCTAGCTGCGTACAGTTCTGCAGCTACTTTTGAGCTCAACTATAAATGTTCATATGAGCTTTTCCAATCAAAAAGAACAAGGTCAAAACATGCATTTAAAAATGGACAGAATGTTGTCTGCCATTGTTGGCATCATTGTCACAAACTTTTCACATTTTCAACTCCTTCTCCAGAAACCAATGGACCAGTTTCTAACAAACATGGCACGCAGTATGTTTATTTTTTGTTAATGATCCTCCCACAGGTTCACCTACAGAAACCTTGTTACGACTTACTTGGTGAAGGGGATTTTAATTTGATCAAATAAAGGACCACACCCAGTTCCAAATGCTACGATTAAGACATTAATATTGTATCGGGTAATTTAAAAGTCTCAAACTGCTTGGCCAGAAAAGATAAAAGCTTCCGGATAGTACTGAAGATTCAAGCTTGTTCAAATCATATAACTAATTAAGCAGTAGGACAGAGCCACTCTGAGTTATATTAGGTTCACAAGAAGTATTTTCTCAGTTTTATTCTTACTATAGGGAAATTATTCCCAACCTAAGCTGAAATCATACAGTTGAACTTAAGTATCTCAGACACTGATATCTTGAATATGTTGGAAATGTCAAATTGATCTGGAAGTCTCATCCACTTATACCATCATCTAAAATCCTGGGATATCTCAACATTTTTTTTTGGGCCCATTGAGTTTGAGATGCTGAGGTTTGACTGTATTTTATACTTAAAACTGTTTTCAAATACATTGTGCATGTACAAATAATTTCAGTTTTGATTCATCACTGAGACAAAATGCCGACATCAGAGGAGCTATCTGCAGTGATGGCTAACTATAACAAGCTGCAGTACTTTGAGGAGTTGTCACATGGACTGTCCAATTCACTGAAGAATTCCTTGTTTACTGACGTCCAGATTGAGGTAGATGGGGACATCTTCAATTGTCATCGTATAATCCTAGCCTCCATGTCACACTACTTCAAAACCATGTTTACCTCAAGTAGGTGGTTCAGTTGATTTACAAGTATAATCGTTATATTTTGTAATGTTGAAGAATGTTATTTAGTTTTTAAACTTGATTTCATGCACTTTCAAAATTGCTTATAATGAGGGGCTTGAAGCTATTGACTTTTGGGCCTTTCATCAATTTGGCAGGTAAAGCTGACCTACAGGCAGTTACTGATGCTATTACAATAAATGTATTTTTCTATTAAATTATTAGCTCACCTGAGCCGAAGGCTCAAGTGAGCTTTTCTGGTCACATTTTGTTGTCGTCCATCTATGCATCTGTCTGTAAACTTTTCACATTTTCGACTTCTTCTCAAGAACCACTGGGCCAATTTTAACCAAACTTAGTACAAAGCATCCTTGGGTAAAGGGGAGTTTAAATTTTAACAAGAGGCCCAGGGGCTACATCGCTCATCTGAGCACATCAGCTAGGAAAAAGCACAGATCAGATCAGAACTGAAAAGTTTACTGAAGGGGGGGGGGTTCCTACCCTCCTTACCCCAAAGGGCCATGATTTGAACAAATTGAAATCTTCAATACATAAGGATGCTTACATCTCAGTATGACTAAACATAGCTTTTCTGTTCTTGGGATTTATCCTTAAAACTTTGATCAACCTTTGTGGCCCCACCCTATCCCTGGGGGTTATGATTTGAACAAACTTAAATCTACACTAAGGAGAATGATTCCATATAAATATCACTAATCATGACTTTAAAGTACTTGAGAAGAAGATTTAAAAAGATTTGCCTATATATTCCTATGTAAAACTTTCATTGGCCATTGTGGCCCCGCCCTACCCCCAGGGGTCATGATTTGAACAAACTTGAATTTACACTACCTGAGGATGATTCCACATGAGTTTCATCTTTCCTTGCCCAGTGGTTTTTGAGAAGAAGATTTTTCACTATTTTTCCTATGTACTCCTATGTAAAACTTTGATCGGCCATTGTGGCCCCACCCTACCCCCGGGGGTCATGATTTTAACAAACTTAAATCTACACTACCTGAGGATGATTCCACATGAGTTTCATCTTTTCTGGCCCTGTGGTTCTTGAGAAGAAAATTTTTCAATATTTTTCCTATATATTCCTATGTAAAACTTTGATCGGCCATTGTGGCCCCACCCTACCCACCGGGGGTCATGATTTGAACAAACTTGAATCTACACTACCTTAGGATGATTCCACATGAGCTTCATCTTTCCTGGCCCAGTGGTTCTTGAGAAGAAAATGAAAATGTGAAAAGTTTACGATGACAATGACAACGACAGACAACGGACAAATTTTGATCAAAAAAGCTCACTTGAGCCTTCGGCACAGGTGAGCTAAAAATGAAGGGCTAGTCCCCTCACAAGGGGAGATAATCAAGAAAAGACAAAATAGGGTGGTGTCATTAAAAAATCTTCTCAAGAACCACTAGGCCAGAGAAGCTGAAACTGTGGAAGCATCTTAAGATAGTGTAGATTCTAAATTATTAAAATCATGACCCCTGGGGGTAGTGCGGGGCCACTATAAGGAATCCAAGTTTTACATTGAAATATATAAGAAAAATCTTTAAAAATCTACTTCTCAAGAACATTGGGCCAGAAAAGCTGAAACTTGTATGGAAGCATTCTGAAGTAGTGTAGATTCCAAATTGTTCAAATCATGACTCCGGGGATAGGGCAGGGCTGCAATAGGAAATCAAAGTTTTACATTGAAATATATAGGAAAAATCTTCTTCTCAAGAACTACAAGACCAGAAAAGCTGAAACTTACGTGGAAGCATCCTGGGGTAATGTAAATTCTAAATTGTACTAACCATGACCTCTGGGGTTAGGGTTGGGCCGCAATAGGAAATCAAAGTTTTACATTGAACTGTATAGGGAAAATCTTCTCAAGAACTACTGGGCCAAAAAAGTTGAAACTTATGTGGTAGCATCATGACCTTCGGGGTAGGGTTAGGCGGCAACACTGAACAGGGAATCCAATTTTACATTGAAATACAGTGTATATAGGAAAAATCTTTAGAAATTCCAGAACCATTGGGCCAAAAAAGCTGAAACTTATGTGGAAGCATCCTGGGGTAGTGAGATTCTAAATTGTCTAAATCAAGACCCCTTGGGGTAGGGTGGGGTCACAATATGTATTACAAGGGGGGGGGCATCTGGTGAAGAAGAGCAATGGCCAAATTTTTACTCAGTGAGCGATGTAGTCCATGGGGCTCTTGTTTTTTTTATTTTAATTTTCTTAGATGCATAAAAAAAATTTGAAAGAATTTGTGACAACTGATAACTTGTGATCTTTATTTAAAGAGTCAAAACATTTTGATTTTTCAGACTTTAAAGAGAGTGGTTTGCCAAAAGTACACCTGAAGGACTTGGATAAAGAGATCTTTAAGGCTGCTTTAGAGTACATATACACAGGACAAAGTTCAGTCAAGAGCAGCAATGTCTACCACCTGCTCTCCTGCTCATCAATGCTACAAATCAAGGGTCTTCAGGCCATTTGTAGTGAATTTTTAAGGAAGAGCTTGTCTCACAACAACTGCATTGGGATCTGGAAAATGGCAACCGGGCATGGACTACCAAAGTTGCAAGAAGACAGCTGGAACACAATCCAGCAGAAATTTCCAGAAGTTTCCAAATGTGAAGAATTCCTACTTCTCACAAAGGATGAACTTGTCCAGATCATAGATTGTAAGGATTTGTTCACAAGTAAGGAGGAGGATGTGTGTGATGCTGTACTGCGGTGGGTCAATGGGGACAAAGCCAGGAAAAAGGGGTTAAAGGAAGTGTTCAAGGTCCTACGCCTGACTCAGATGTCTCTGGATTACCTGTGTAACATCAGAGACTGCGAAGAGATAGAAGAGTGCTCGGGATGCCGTAGTCTTGTCTTAGAGGCCATTGACAAAATTAACTCTGCCCTCCCCAATGAATATACTTGTCCAGAATCTGAATACAGGGAGGAAGAAGTCATCTGTATGGTGGGAACAAGGAGCAGAGAACCCAATCCCCAGAAGATAGAGGTCCTGTGCTACAGCTTCAGACATGACCGGGATTTCAAACTCTCTACACTGCCAGTGGAGCCAGGACCCTGTTTTGCAGTATGTATACTGAACAGGGACATCTACATATCTGGGGGTTATAATGAACAAAACCTGATGCTTCACTTCAACACAGAACAAAACATGTGGTCTGAGTGCAAGAAGATGGTGATTGAGCGATGGTCTCATTCCATGGTGGCTGTGGGTAAACATCTCTACTTAGTAGGAGGAACATCCAAGACCAACGAAACCCTGTCCAGCATTGAAAAATTTGACCCCAAAACACAAACCTATGAAGAGATAGGTCAACTAGAAGTTCCTGTGTCTTCCATGACTGCTGCTGTGTTTGGAACAAAAATCATCACTTTTGGAGGGAAGCTGAAAGATCGAACAGCAGCTTCTGTCATCCAGTACTTTGATGTTGCCACAAAAACAAAAGGGTTGCTAGGAAACCTTCCAGAAACATGTGCAGGCATTATGGGAAGAGCTGTCCACTTTGAGGACAAATTATTCATAGTTTTTAGGGAGGGGCAGATTGTGGAGTATTCTGAGGACAGGGGAGCCTCCATAGTCTGTAACATTGTCAAATTTGATCACTTTGGAGCTGTGATGCATGAAGGGGAGGTTCTGATTCTGGGAAATCGCAGTGGTACTTTCTATGCCGTCCTCTTTGATCCACATAGTGGGAAAGCTAGGAACATTCCAGCACCCTTCAAGGCTCCAATGTGTAACTTCTACTGTCTACAGACAGTTGTGAGCAAGAGATACCTTAAATAAGCAGCTAAAGTTTTAGTTACTCATTTTCAATAAAAATGTCAACACTGAACACTGACAATACACATTTTATATAAATTGATCAATGCTGGCCATACTAAGTATTTTTAACAAAGTTGGCTGAGAATCTTTTGTTATTTCAGTTTTGTTCTTTTTTTGTAATTTTAACAGTTTTAGCAGTTTAATTTATTTTTGCAATTTTCCAGATTTAAAATATGAACAATTTTTTTTCTCAGTTTTCTACTTTTGCTTTATATACTTGTACAACGGTATACAATGTTGCTTTGATAACTAGCTATATAGTCCTTAATCTTTACATAATTTTTCAAATGAATAACTTGTTTCTATTTCTATAGAAAATGTTTGCGTTTTAACATATTGAAGACTTGCTTTATTTAATCATTTGATAATTTTATATTGTTAATATCATGATCTACACATTTAAGATTAATAAAAAAAATGTATAAGCTTTCTTGTTTCATAGGAAAACATCAAGATAAACATTTTCAAAAGTCAAAAGAAAGGCACAAGTTTCAATGACATTAACACAGGTACTTGTCTCTGTACATTAATAAATTAAAAAATAAAACTTAAATATTAATATTCATGCTTGAAATATTAATGTAATATTAATGTTTATTATAATTAATATAACTACTCAGATCAGAGCTTGCTGCTTTTGGGAGGAACAGTTTTTCATTTAGGGTATATTCCTTGTGGCCCAAAATAAAACCCATAGCATAATGCCAATAATGACACTTTTTATATATACTATGGGTTAAAAATCTATTACAGAAACAAGTGCCTGTGGACATTAAAGAGGACAAAATGACATTTTTGTCAGGAGGGGCTGCGAAAAGGACAATATGTTTATAAGCTAATGGCCTCACCTGAGTTGAATCTTAAGTTTTTCTGATCACATTTTGTATGTTCATCCGTATGTCTGTAAACTTTCACGGTTTTTACTTCTTCAGTCCCTGGAATCTTGACACCAATTTTAACCAAACTAGCAATACAGTATCTTTAAGAGAATTTGAGGGGATTCAAGTTCAGATGAGGGAAAGATAATTTCAATTATATTAATGAAAATTTAGTGAAATCCTTTAAAAATCTTCTCAAGAACCACTGAGCAAAAAAGAATTTCCATCGAAGAATAATTTTTGCCGAGACAATTCTCCTCAGAAAATTTTTGTCATGATGTCATAAAATTTCAATAGTGATCGAGAACAATTCTCACATTACTCTGAATGCTCAAAATAAACTTTATTTTGAGACCTAAATGTATATCTGAATATTTAGGTTATAGGCATCCTATATGCCTTGTTCACCAGTCTCCTTTGGAGGATTTCAGTACCAAAATTCTTTTTTAATAAGGGCATATGCAAGATACTTTACCCACTAATTTTTCAACATATTCTTAGAGGATAATTTAAATTTTTAATTCCATCAGATTCTTCTAAGAAAAAAATATGAGTGCACATTATCACTGTCAAGTGGTTTTAATAGAGTAGACATATCAAATAATGAAAATTTTTGTATTTATTATTCAACAAATATATCTACAAATTTTTAACAAATAATCATGTTTTTTTAATCAAAATTATTTTTATATGTATATATAAAATTAAGGTACGTATTAGGTATATAGCTTTTGCCTTTACTGTCCATCTGTCTGTCTGTTTGTCCACAAAAACTTTAACCTTGTCCTTTTTACTGAGTGGGGCTATGGCTTTAATTTCATATTTCACAGGTATATTTCTTGTGATGAAGAGGTATAGATATACATTGTATTATATAGATAAGAAAAGAGGAGCACACATGCAGCTCCTTCATTCATTGGATTTCTTCAACTCCTATAAAAATCTTAAAATGAAATGGGATAAACAGGAACAGTTTGTGAAACACTGATGCTCCTGTATGGCAACAAATTGAAAGTTAAATTTTGTCAAATGCAAATCAAATATCTGTATGTTGGTGCCATAGTAATTATATGCCTTCTCACAAGAAATACAATTGTGAAATATGAAAGTCCTGGCACAACCTGTTCAAATGTAATGGCCAATGTTCAAATTTTTAAAAAGTAGACCAAACTTGGGTCAAGGTCAAAAGGTCAAAGTTGTTGGGTTTTTTTTAAAGAAAGGTCTTGCATAAGGATTGGATTACATATACATGTATGTGAAGTATGAAAGCCCTTACCACAACCATTCAAAAGTTATGGCCAAGGTTAAAGTTTTTGAAAAGTAGATCAAACTCCAAGGTCAAGTTAAAGGGTCAAAGTTTTTGGTATCCAATGAAAGGTCTTGTCACAAAGATTACACATGTGAAGTGTGTGAAAGCCCTAGCTCTTATCACTCAAAAATTATGGCCAAGGTTAAAGTTCCTAAAAAATAGGTCAAACTACTGGGTCAAGGTCAAAGGGTCAAAGTTGTTGGTATCCAATGAAAGATCTTATTACAAGCATTAAGTATATGAATTTTGAAAGCCCGAGCCCTTACCATTCAAATGTTTTCGATAAGGTTAAAGTTCTTTAAAAGTAGTTCAATCTCCAAGGTCATGGTCAAAGGTCAAAGTTGTTGGTAATTTCAATGGAAGCTTGTCACAAAGAATGTATTTTTGAAATATGAAAGTTCTACAGCACCAATATGTTCAAAAGTTACGGTCAAAGTAAAAGTTTGGAATTTTTGTGTAAAAGTGTGTCAAACTATAAGGTCAAAAGGTCATCAGAAAGGTCTTGTCACCTGTGAAATATGAAAGCCAAAGCCCCACCCAGTCAAAAGTCCAATCTCCCATGCAGAGTTGTCGTCCGTTCCTCTCTCAGACCACAGGCAGCTGAATTTTTATTAACAAGTCGCTAAATTAGCAAAGCATCGAAAAAATATATCCCCTCCATATAAAAATCCAGGTTCCAGGTACCTGTGCTCAGAAAATGAGCCGATGGTAGAGAGAGTCAAAAGTTATGAGCAACATAAGTTTTTGCAGACAAACAGACAGACGGACAGGGCACAAGCTATATACCCCAGAATTTTCGATTACGGGGAGGGGGGTTAAAAAAAGAAGAGGAAGAATGAAAAATAACTTGTTTGTTTCTGAAAAATCGAATATTTCCGACTATTCATGGTACGATTTAACTTTTTTTTACACTTGGCGCGAATATTGGGCATCGTGATGACTGATGGTTATAATTTATATATTTTGCTGCATCTTCCTTCATTTTCTAGGTAAATAACCTGATTATCCATGTAATAAGATGTAAAACATGACGTAGTGAACTATTCATAATTGGGGTTTTTTTTTCATGCAAAAGACTTTAAATGCAATATTGTTGACTGGGTTTGACATGTTCGAGGGCAACGTGTAATAATCAGCAGGTGCAGGAAAATCACTATATTTAGCTATATAGCTAAATCTACCTATATAACTTTATTTACCTATATAATATAGCATTATTTAGCTATTTCAGAGTAAATTTCTGTTTAATGAAAAGCAGACAAGAAGTCGCATAATGAGGCAGTATTAGTTTTCAACTTTGAAATGGGCTGAAAACAATTCACCAAAAACCCACTTTTAAAAATGTTCCTCCTTTTGCGCAATTGCAATCAACGATCTAAAAGTTTTGGGGCTATGTATAACAGGCAGCTAATCTGTGATTAAGCAGCTACTTTAACAAAGAAAAGCAGTTTTTGGTCAACAAGATAATTGATTGGTAATAAAGCACAAAGCAAGGCAATCACGCTTAGTCATGCCGGTTTACAGTCAACTCGTACACAAACTGACTCGTACACAAACTGACTCGTACACAAAAAAGTCAACTCGTACACAAATCAGAAGTCAACTCGTACACAAACTAATGGTTTTCCTATGTGATTTAAGGTATAGTTTTCCTTAGTGTACAAAAATTAAGGAGTCAACTTGTACACAAAGATTTTTCTTGTACATTTCAATCTTTTTTATGCCTCTCAGTCTGAATATTTACCTAAACCATATGTGCAGATGGATTTTTTCCCCACATATTTTTGTTATATAAATATTTATTTGATACATAAATGAGAGGTCCATTTTTCGATTCTGTGGATTTAATTTTATATCTTAAACGACATAATCAATTTGATTAAATTAGATTTCTAATTGTTAAACATCACCACAACAATATTTTAATACATAAATTTTACATTTTAATTGCATTAAATTATAAATATTTACTAGCGTACTAAAAACTTAAAAGGACTCTATCGTACCAGCGCACTCTGTTTAGCATGTTTAGTAGGACTTAGAAAATTTTTTTTTTTAATTTTGTTTTACAGCAGGAAAAACAACACGTCTCTCGCACCATGTTGAAGTTAAAAGAAAGGAGAAATTTGGACCAAATTAGGAGCATATCATAATTAGTGTTTGTCGCAGATCCAAGAAACCGCCGCTCTTGTGTTGGTTTAACAATAATGGTTTGAATTCCTTAGACCTAACAAGGGAAGTTATTAAAATGTTAAACCATTATTTAAAGTATATATGAAATAATTCCAAAAATTAACACTTCTCTTCATTCTTATTTTATTTTTTCTAGATTATACACTATTCATATAAAAATAATTCCTAACAGTTGTAAATAAATTGTTGTGTACGAGTTGACTTCTGATTTGTATACGAGTTGACTTCTGAATTGTGTACGAGTTGACTTTTTTGTGTACAACTCGGTTTGTGCACGACTTGGTCTGGTACGAGTTGACTGGACACCATCATGCCTCATCGCACTTCCAGTGAGGGACAGCTATCCAAGCAATAGAGATGCCTTTTTTGGTTAAAAAGTGTCATGTTATGGTCAAGGTTAAAGTTTTTAAAAAGTGGATGAAACTTTAAGGTCAATATAAAAATATTTATACCCACTGAAAGGACTTGTCACAATGAATACACATGTGAAGGATGAAAGCACTTGTACCATCTGTTCAAAAGTTATGACCAAGGTTAAAGTGTAAATATATTTTGTAAAAGTGGGTCAAAATCCAAGGTCAAGAGGTCAAATTTGGTGCCCAAAGAAAGGTCTTGCAGACCTGTTTACCCTTATGATTTTGTCGTATTTTTGACGGATCTTTAGTCCAAAATATGTCTCACATTTTGCTATTATGAAAATACGGAAATCAGAAATACATTTGTTTGGAATTGAGCAGTTAGTTTTCGGTATGATCCGTCTCAGTTTCACGCGAGTTTTAAATCACTAAAAAAAGATAAAATGATGAAGACCATGTCATTAAACCATGTTTAAGTAATCAGAAAAGCAGTTGTTCTCCATTAATGTATGTAAAATTGATGGAAAATAAAATCTTACTGGCAAATGATAAATCTCACGGACAAATCTAATAAAAAATACTGAGAGACAACGCTATGGGTAAACAGGTCTGGTCTTGCCACAAGGAATAAACCAGTGAAATATTAAAGCCATAGCCCCACCCAGTCAAAAGTTATAGTCAAGGTTAATTTTTTGCATACAAACAGATAAATAGAGAGATGGATGGATAGGGTAAAAATTATATACCCCAGACTTCTCCAATGGGGGGCATAAAAAACAAAGACCCATTAAATAATTGAAGAATATCTGAATTAAAGGATATGTCTGAAATTAAAAGTTTTTTTTTTTACTTTTTGAAAATCATACAAACTTTTAATCCAAAATATTTATTGATTTAAGTTCTGTATAATTATATACTTAATTTTTTTCAGATTCTATGTACAGTGTCCTGATTGTCATCTGATTATGTGACCGACCCCCTATGATGGACCCCCGCTACAGTGCCCAGGAAATCCTCCTCTGTGACCTGTGTCAGAGCGCCGTGGTACAGAGTCATTGTGAACTCTGTCATCTGAATCTCTGTATTGTCTGTGTTGGAATACACCTCTCCGATTCAGCTAAACGACACAATGTTGTACCGTACAAACACAGAACTATTGCTCCTAGTCAGCCTAAATGTCCAAACCATACCCAGAAATATTGTGAACTCTACTGTGACAAATGTGACATTCCTGTCTGTGCTGTCTGCATCTCCTCTGGGAAACATCATGGGCATAAAATCACAGATGTTCTACAGAAACTCAGCTCCAAAAAAGAAGATTTAAAGAAGGATTTGAATGAGCTAGAAGAAAGAATATACCCTACTTATGAAGAAAGGGCATCTGATATAAAGTTAAGAAAAGCTAACCTGGTAAAACATTACGAGAAGCTAACAATGGCAGTCTCCAAACAGGGAGAAGACTTGCACCGTGATATTAACATCATTGTGAATGAACGGAAGTCAGAAATTGAGGAGATGAAAACCAAACACCTGGCTGCTCTAAGTAAACAGGAAAATGAAATGAAACAGATAATTTCTGATGTCAAACAGAGTATTGTTGATTTGAAGAAAACGCTGGACTCCAATGATGTCTCCCGAACCTCCGTGTACAAATCCAGGAATGCTGAATTTAGAAATTTACCACCTAGTGTCAATGTTGTGTTACCAAGTTTCTCTTCTCAACCAGTCAACACAAAACAGCTCCATCAAATGTTTGGTTCTCTGTCAGTATTGTCCATCACGACAGCTGCAGAGGGCAAAACACTGGAGGCACCAGAAGCACCAGTCAGACCACTGCTTGAAGAACCTGAGCTCATCACCACCATAAATGTGAAGTATCGACAACTGTACAGCGTAGCTTGTCTCAGTAACGAAGAAATCTGGACATGTGGAGAAGATAGTAACATGAAACTCTACAACCTCCAGGGCAAGCTACTGATGTCAGTGGAAACCATGTCAGGGAACTATCCAAGAGATATAGCTGTGACAAAGACAGGAGATCTAGTGTATACCGACCGCGACACAAGAACTGTCAACATACTGAAGAATAACTGGATACAGGAAGTGATCCGACTGCGTGGGTGGAAACCCTACAGACTCTGCTGTAGCTCCTCTGGTGGCCTACTTGTTACCATGCTCAGTGATTTTGGAGGACATTCAAAAGTTGTGCGATACTCCGGATCCACTGAGATACAAACCATTCAGTATGATAGTAAAGGCCAACGTCTTTATTCTACAGGGTGCCTCAGTAAATACATCAGTGAGAACCGAAACATGGACATCTGTGTTGCAGACAATACAGCCCATGCAGTAGTGGTGGTTAATAAGGCAGGGAAACTCAGGTTTAGGTACACTGGGCGCCATTCCTCAACTAACAGGAAAATATTTGATCCTTGTGACATCACAACAGACAACCAGGGTCAAATACTGACCTCAGACTTCGACAACCACTGTATTCACGTCATAGATCAGGACGGACAGTTCATCCGGTACATTTATACATGTAATCTACTCTTCCCTTGGGGTTTATGTGTAGACACCAGAGACAATCTTTTTGTGACCGAGTTCTCCAGTGGTAAAGTGAAGAAAATAAAATACATGTAACTTGTTTGATGCGTCTGTGAATGAGATCTATTTCAGACTCCAGAGACTAAGATAAGGTGTATACTTCAAGTAAGCCTCATGTTGTACATTACAGATGGCATCTTTGTAGTTGTGCAGGACATAGATGAAACTAAAACTCACACAGAGAACATGGAGAATGCTCTATTAATGAATAAAAAACTTTTTTAATATAGCAGAAACGAGACATCTTACATGTACATTTGTAAACAATATTTTTTGTTAACTTGAAATTTCAAGATGTATGAAATATATTAAACAAATATTATAATACATCTGGTAATAATAACAATTTTGTTTGTTTGTTTTTAAGTTCTGCTAAGGGAAATTTTTTGTTTGGAGAAATAGTTTTATCAGTGGCTCCGCCAGAGAAGGTGGGTGAATAAGGTGCTCAGAATCCCTTCAGCAGTATTTTTAAGGTCGAGTCCAAAGGAAGGACTTGTATCTGATTCAGTGAATAATCAATATACCTGTGAAATATGAAAGCCCAATAACAGCTGTTCAAAAGTTATAGCCAAGGTTAAATTTTTAGATGGGACAAACTCAAGGTCAAGATGAAAGGAACAAAATCAATGATGCCAAGTCTTGTTTAAAGGCATTTCCTTAGTCTTATTGTCAATACATTGTAACAATGACCTTGTCAGCAAACACTTTTTTCATACTGATTATTAGGCCATTATTTGCACACAGAGTTTTCCATGGATTAAAATTTTTCCGTTTCTTTCCCGAACATGACAAGGATCACACGGCGGGTGTGACCAGTTGGCAAGGGATGCTTACTCCTCCATGGCACCTGATCCCACCTCTGATGTTTGGAGGTCCCTGTTTGCTGCTATTTTGTAATGTTTAATGGACTTTTGAGCTGGAATACTCTTCGTTATCTCCACATATATATTTCATTCGTGCAATTTGAACTTAAAAGTTACCATTGCTAGTCCTTCATTTGGGTATGTTTTAAATGGACTTATCGAAATACATGAAAATTAATGAAACATGTTAGGAGCTGTTGCTTCTCTTTGCCATAAAATGATAACTCTTTCTCTTATTCTATATTTTTATTACTGGTCTTATTTTTCGGCTATAACAAGTGCACCTATGCTTCGTCTTTCATCAAGCAAGTTTATCAAATCTATTTTGTTAAAACGTTTAATTGTTTTTTTGGGAGACTGTTGGAACATTTAACGCATATTTTTTTGCGCCTGGATTGATAGATCGGAGGCGCATATTATTTTTGTTCTGTCTGTCCGTCTGTCTGTCTGTCAACTTTAACCTTCGCCATTGTTTTGAACCATGAGAGATAGAGACTTCTTATTTGGTGTGCCTACTCCACTAATTTTAAAAGCTCTTTCAAATGGCACCCATGTCAATGATCTTGTGACCTTGACTGTGACCTGTATGCTAAAAATAGTTTTCTTCAAACTTCGTTTCCGCCGGGCGCATAGTGTCTAACAACAAATCTTGTTTCTAAGGCATTTGTTGGAAAAAAGGGCACCCAGGCGCGGATCCAGGAATTTTTTACCACATTAAAAAAAAATCCAACTGAGCTCAAAAATTTGTTGACAATCAAAAAAAATTTCACTTACCCAAAAGTGAAATCCAGAAATTTGTTGACAAGCAAAAAAAACTTGCCCAAACGTGTAAATCCTATTTCATGGTGGGGGGGGGGGGGGTTGGTTGACAGAAATTTGCTGACAAGTTTTGACTTCTAATGCTTTATACATATTACTTTTCATACGAACTTAAAACAGGTCCCCTTCTCAAGGGGGGTCTCCGTTTTTTTTTTTTTGGGGGGGGGGTCCAAGGTCACTTTTTACTTGGTTTAGAATATCAGTTTAATATCTCTGCAAATTCCAGTGGGGGGTCCGGATCCCCTCGACCCCCCCCCTCTAGATCCGCGCATGGACACCTATCTGATAGAAGTTTATTAATATTTTTTTTCTTTGTCAGCATTCTATTTTATGCTGAATTATGAAATGGTTTATAGTGTCTTAATCTATTTCAGTGTAAATCTAGCATTTTCAGATATCTTGTTGCAGATAGCATCGATATTATTTGGTGTCCCTACAAATTTCAATCAACCAGATTGACTGTTATATTTTAATTCCTTTTTTTTTTTTTTTTTTGAATTAATGAATCCATCTGAAAACTATACAGCTTCAATTTTTTTTTTCATATAAATTCTCAACTGAACACGGATACATTAAATAACTGTACAAATTCCAGGAGGGTGGTCCCTCCTTTAGATCTGTGCACATAAAGCATAACGTATATTAATTTATAAAAACAAAGAAAAACAAAACATTTAATTTCTGTATTTTGTTGCAGGCAAAAAATTTGGTACTTCTTTGGACGCGGGAAAGGAGGGGGGGGGGGTCACATACAACAAAAGAACAAACTTTTTTAAATTAAGAATGATCTTGAGTA
The DNA here is from genome assembly GCF_032062105.1 of Saccostrea cuccullata. Classification (NCBI taxonomy): domain Eukaryota; kingdom Metazoa; phylum Mollusca; class Bivalvia; order Ostreida; family Ostreidae; genus Saccostrea; species Saccostrea cuccullata. The sequence goes on along the minus strand of NW_026927183.1, from coordinate 128,598 downwards.
ACATTTGTTGGTATGTGTATTTATACTAGAAATATTACTGAAAGTTATAATAACATATAACTTTTGCCTAGTGTAAAAAATATCTAGTAACATCTTTCGGACTTTCTTTTTACCTTATGAAAAGTACTTACTATATATATAAAACGTTTGGGAATTTTTATATGTCTTATGTAAATCGTTTAAATGGCTAATGTTAGACCTGTAAAAACATTCTTGATGATGGTGGCCGCGTACCCACTACATTTCCAACATATAATATATACAGTAGTGCTCTCTAAATAAAGATGCCTGTAACTCTTTATGATTTTTTATTAGTATATTTTTAAAATTGCAATAAATATAAACTAAGATCCTACTATAAATTTGCCCCCCCCCCTCCCCCCCATTTTTCTGACGTATAAGCTTTTAATTCTCCCTCCCCCAGCAGAAATCTATTGCATTATTTGCAAGGGAATGTGAGAATTAGATATGTTGTGTTTAAAAGGGGAATACTCTCTCATCCTATTTATTCCTTCCTTGCCTCCACTGTTTAAAAATTTCTGAATCCGCCAATCTGTGTCATTATCGTAATTTATCATAAAGGCAATATCATTTATGAGCAGTGGCAGTTGGCAGTAAGCAATGATCAATTTTGGCAGTAAGCAGTTGGCTGCCGTATATGGAATTCGATATACTTGTCAAGGAATTTTTCGTAGTTGACAGTGCCCCAACTGAAAATATATGGCTGTGTCCCCCCAAAATGAAACTTGATTGCTTCCTGCTTCCTAGTTAAAGGTTTTTGTGCTTGTTTGAGGTATCACTGGGTTCAGGAAAGGTCAACAGACTGGCACGACAGAATTGTGTTGTACACAGATTTGACGATTCTCAATGGATTGAGAACTTTCGATTGTGAAGACGCCATTCCAAATACTACTAAACTCACAAGGAAAAAGGTGTTCGCCGGCCACTGGGGGTCCAAAAGCAAGTGCATAGGCGTCGGAATTTAACCGGGGGAAGGGGGCTAGGGGGGGTTATAAGTTAATTTAATTACACCTATGCAATTGCAAAAGTAAATTTGCAGCTGGTCTGAGTAGATGCAAATATACATCCTGTTGAATATTTACTCATATTATATAATTCATTTGAAATCAATATCATGAACACAGCAAACTCTTTCGAAAGTTTCATGAAAAAAAATTATATGTTGAAAATCAAGTGTAATCATAATCCATTAATTTCATCAGGATATTTTTTTTTATTGAAAACTTGCTTAATTTTTTTTTTTAAAGACCCAACCTTTTTACCGTAGTGTCGGTTATCTGAGGAGGACAAGCAATTACAAATAGAGAATAATACATACCCTTTTCCATATCACATCCTGTATCAGCCCGAGAAACCAATATCAGCCAGAGGGCCGAAGGCCCGAGGGCTGAATACAGAATGTGATATGGAAAAGGGTATGTATTAATATGTTTATTACATACTTAGTAATAAAATACAGCATACATTAAGTTGAGAAGAAAATAAGTAAATAACAAGTTTATCTTTTAAAATTAAAAAAGATAGGTGAGCTAGCGCCGTAGCAATTTTTAAACACAGAAAGGAAGGTCCGTGATCAAGTGATTTATTTTGCTGAATTTTTTAATGTTTATTGAGGCTGGGGTGTGATAAAGTTATAATTTCTTTATGAAGTGTATTTTATAGATTCATAGGTAAAGAAACGATGGGGGGGGGGGGGGCAGTGAAATTTTTGTGTTGACCCATTGGAGTTTCAAGAGAGTTCCGAGTATGAAGATGTGAAGTAGCTTGGCCCTTTGGGTCATCTTTGTCAAGAATTGTTAGGTTAAAAGCCATGCACAGAATAAAAAAAAAATAAATAATGGATTTGTTCGTAATCTTTAGTGTAAATCCTTGTTTATGGAATTTTTTGCTTGGCCTACATTGCCGTGATTGCGAGCAAATATATTTTTACTGTGGTGAGGTCTTGAAAATAGAGTCTATCTTGTGCTTAGACATAAGAAAAACTTCCCTTGTCTTCGTTTAGAATAATCAGATGATGACTCGGGCTTTTCCGTCAGAAAAAGGGAAAAATTAAAGTATTACAATTATGTAGTTATCTTTAAAGTGTAAGCTACACAATAAAAAAACAAAGTTATTTAATGATACAACGAAATTGTTATCGTACGGTCTATCTATAGTAGTTTTCCCAGAATGCACGACCGTAAAGCCGAGCATGCGTATTCCAAGAATTTGGACTAACGTATAGTTGCTAGCGCTCGAGAGCGCTAGCAATTATGCATAGACTTCTTACATACATATATATGGTCTATCGCTCATACGATTTGGGTTTGTTTCTACTTCTATTTCAATGCACTTGATCCGTAAATTGAAAATGATCTATTACATGTATTTGTAAATTAAGATAACCTTATTTTCAAAAAGTTAAAATTAAGAGAATATGAACCTACCAAAAATTGTGTATGATCACAAGTACTGTTTTTGTGGTTTAATTTACTGAGGGTGTGATTTTGACGTCACAATAGCCGTATCAGCCCTGCAAGGCTGATATGGATTTGCGGGGCTGATATAGGTTATCAGTTCTGCAAATCCATATCAGCCCTCCAGGGCTGATACGGCTATTGTGACGTCAGCCATATCGCATATGCAAAAAACCTGTATTTATTACTAAGTGTGTAATAAATGTACATAATTGAATGACAACGATGTGCGTATTACCTGAAATTAATGATGCGCGCAATATGTTAATTAAATTTGGCGCGTGCACTTTCGCTTTGCATTTCGGAAATCCGGTAAGATTGACACGTATGCTTGTTAGATCTCTGTCGTTGCATTGATAATTTTTTCAGCAATTTTGGTTTTAGTATAATACAGAAAAACTTGATAATGTAATTTCTTGATGAAATTAAAAATGAAATGTAAGAGTTAGGAGTTTTATGTGTGAAGAAGGTGGGGGGGGGGGGGGGGGGGGGGGGGGGGGGGGGGGGGGGGGGGGGGGGGGGGGGGGGGGGGGGGTGATTATGAGTAATCCAATGCAGACTCTCGCCATATACTAGTAGTTCAGTGGCGGATCCAGAAATCTTGAAAAGGGTACCCGACCTTTTGGGGTCGTGGTAGGGGCCCATATCCACACCAATTAAATAGATTAAAATCTTATGTTGAACGCAAAAGAGGGGCTGACCCCTCTAAGAACTAATATAAAGTAATAGCGGTATAACTTAGCGTTTTATTTGTCTTCTATTTAATTATCAAATCTTTTTTTCAGACAGTTGAGGCCATGTATAACAATACATGTGTATCCTCAGGGGTGACTTCCACAGAGATGATATATAAAGACATGAAATGGTCAGATTTGTTCATGGTGAGCTACTAGAACTGCCCCTTCCATTGTTATATTTAGCCATTTAAATATTCATTAAGTATATACATGTATTATTTTTATGATGCTAGATAAGGTTAAGTGATAGGACTATCCACACTGTTGTATGTGTTTTTTACAGGAAAACTTCTGGGAGGTACTCCTGACTTACAGGATTGAGTTCTTGGTCTGCACCACCTCTTGTCTGTCTGTGGTAGCGGTTTTTGTACTATGGACACAGACTGACAAGATTGGAGTCCCAGCCACTAGGTGTCGCCCTGATCACAGAATCAAACAGCCAGAAGATGTGACATGGAACTCAGCACCAACAGTGTCCTCCTACCTCCCTAACCCACCCCCAAAAAACAGAAGGTCTCGACATCACAGATATAAAAGACGAAATAAATCAGGTATTAAATGCAAAACTTTTCCATCCCATTATAAAATTGTATGCCTAATTGCAATATCTATTCTTTTTAATGCAAGGTGAATTTGAGAACCAGCAAACTGAGCTTCAATCAATTTTTTTTTTGCACAAAATTGTGTACAAATATATTTGAATTTGATTATATTTCTATCAAAAATCATATTTCGTTCTTAAAAATTTTATTTAAAGATATTTTAGATGAAATACTTTTATACATTATTACATGTATATTTTGTATTCTCTTCTTTATTTTTGGGTTCTCTTTTGCAGTAGAAATTTTATCTCCTACTATCAATACCCCCTTGCAAAATATACACAGGAATCAACGAAATCAGAATACCTCTAAAGAAACACATTATACTGACTATAAAAGGCATATGAATTGTCAGGAGACTATAGATCTGGCCGCTATGAAGGACCAACCACACATACAGGCTGTCAGACAAAATTACCCAGAGGTTAGCTGGGTCAACATAACAACTGCCTTGGTGTATTTACACAAGTTCAGTAAGTTCTTTAACAGTCAAATAGTCCATAAAATGTTAAATGTATTTTTTGAGCAGTCTTTTTATTTTTGGGTCCCATCTCTTTTCACTCAGGTGCTCTGGCTCATAAATCAAAAATTATTATGAAGGCCCTGGATCATATAAAGGATCTGATGGAGAGACCTGGCAGTAATATGGAGCGGTATCTTGGTCACAACATCCCTGTGGATTATACAGAGACGGAGCTCTGGGAGATTGTCTCATTCCACCATGGAGACATGAAGGAAGAAGAATTTCTCTGGGTCTACCAGGAGTTCAGGAGGGAAAATGGTAATGTATAACATTGTCATATAAAAGGAACTGAAAAATTATATTACAACATCATAGCAATAGTGTTTTTCGGGTTTTAGTAAATTTTCAAATTTCTTAGAAAACAGAAAAAACATTACTGTATTTTCAGGTTTTCCTCCAACCGTGACTGAATTTTGTCTGCTTTATGAGAAGAGTATCCAAACAGGTACAAATCAGTGTTTATATTTGGATGGGGGTTATTGGAATTAAACCTTGAATCGGATATCCATATATAAAATGATATATTTTTTCTATTTAAGCCAAAATGAAGAAAATATATACTAAACTACGAAAAAAGTATGAAAATACCCAAGAATGCATTGGAAACTTGAGAAAAGAATTGGAGAAGAAACAGCAGGAAAATGTAGATCTGAAATTAAAATTGTCACAACTCGAACTTTTAAAGACACGATCCTTGTGCAAGATTTGTTTGCAGAATGAAATCTCTGTATTGTTCTTACCATGTGGCCATGCTGTTTCTTGTAGGGCATGTTTTAATGATGTCACAGCCAGACTTAAGAGAAAACAAATGTGCCCTATATGCACTAGTCAGGTTAAAACCACAAAATACCTCTACTTAGCTTAAAATACCTCAATGGTAGATGTTTTATTAATGGGTATTTTTGCAAAGCTAGCATTTTAAAATTGTCATTTTGACTATGAAATTTTATATTCAGCATTAATTTTGTGAAATGAACTTAGAGGTTGTGTCTATTACTTTTCTCGTTTATTGAGAAAGTTCACTATGGAAGCATCATTTTCTTTTATTTCCCACCGTGTTTGTTCTTTTAGAGACATTGTTTAAGGGTTTTTTGTGTCAATGTGCTTGTTTTTGATCATCTTGAATTAATTTTTAAAGAGTTATGAATTAATTGTCTAATATTTATAAGTCTACTGTCTCATGTGTCTAGATCTTTGTTATTTATATAAATCATAACTGAATAGTAATGGATATACTAGTATATGCCAAAACAACTTGGGTATCAATGATATTTTTTTGTTTATTTTATAATAAAATTATAAAAATAGGTATATTTTGATGTGGATGATCACTACATTTATATTATTCAGCCTGATAATCATATGATTTTAGGATAACTTAAAAAGTCTAAAAAAGAAAAAAAAATAAAATAAAATAAAAGCTTAAAATTGAAATCTTCTCATGCAACAATTTTCATTTTATGCATCTCAGTGCGATTCAAGATTCTTTAAAGTCTTAGAGACAAGTTTTCAAAAAAAAAAATCATTTGTACCCATGAAGAAGAAAAATGCATGCTTTAATCTAGCCTTAGACCCTTAGAAGACCAGCCTCCCCCTTTTTTATCTCAGTTAAGTCAATTAATGGTAATGGAGTAGTGTATGGAAAAAATAAAGTTAAGACAGGACACCCCCTACCTGGAAGTAAGATATTTGGGTTTGGATAATGTGTCTTTTTTTTTTTCTCTGGGTGTCCCTCTCCAAAACGATGCTCTATGTCACTAGTGCTGTCCATGGTTTCTATCGCTGCATTACGGTGCCAAGAATTTGGCTCAAATTGGAGGTGGTTTTTGTGTTGTATCCATCTCTAACTCAATTTTTTATATATTTTTAATGCTACATGTAAAATGTGGCTGTGTTCAACGTACGTCAAGAAAGTTTGGGAAGGAGCAATGAACATTTTAAAACTACACTAAAAGAGACTATTTAACCTCCCCCTTACCCCCCCCCCCCCATGTATTACGGACCTGAGAAAAAATCTTTTCAATATCTATCCATCTATCATGTTCACCTGTCAAATGCAAATGAATTCCATCAGGGTATGCATAGATTTATTAATGCAGGTTGATTGATTGTATGTTGTTGATCGTCTCTCTCGAGAATTTTTCACTCATATGGAGACGCCACCACTTGCAGGTGGAAAACTGCAAATTTTGTCCATTACTCGGTAATCAAAGGCATTGAGCAGTGAGGGATCTTTTTCGTGCTAGCATCTACTGCGACACGGGACTCGGTTTATACGGTCTCATCCGAGGACTGCATGGTCTCCACGTCCCACAGTGGGATTCGAACCCGCGACGTAAGGATCAACTCCATACTTGTTTTTTTTTCTCGGAGTGTACTATTCTAACTGATTTGGCCATTTTCTCTACACAAGCCTATCTGCAGTCGCTCAAACCCTTGCGCCACGCGGACGAAAGGTTAATTGCAAAAAATGTTCGTTGAATCATATTAGACGATAACTCAAGCATCGTTTCAATCCACGGTTCGGAGTCCGAAAATAGCTCCCCCTACCCAGAATGGGAGAGGATCGTACAATTGGACAGTGGTTTGCGCCTAAGCTGCAGTTTTCATATTTTTAGCTCATCTGAGCTTTTCTGTTCACCCGTTGTCCGTCCGTCCATCTGTCTGTAAAATTTTCACATTTTCAACTTCTTGTATAAAACCACTGGACCAATTTTAACCAAAACTGGTATAAAGCATTCCTCGGTGAAGGGGATTTCATATCATTAAAATGCAGGCCAAGCCTCTTTTCAAGGGGAGATAATCAAGAAAAGACAAAAATGGGATAGGTTCATTTTAAAAAAAATATTTAAGAACCACTTGGCCAGAAAATTTGAAACTTTTAAGGAAGCACCCTGGGGTAGTGTATATTCTAAATTATACAAATCATGACATCCGGGGGTAGGGTGAGGTCAAAATGGGGAATCCATGTTTTACATTGAAATATATATATAGGTAAAATCTTCTCAAGAACAACTGGGTCAGAAAAGCTTAAGCTTATGTGGAAGCATCTTGGGGTAGTGCAGATTCTAAATTATTAGGATGGGGAATCCAAGTTTTATATTGAAAGATATAGGAAAAGATCTTTAAAAACATATCGGGAAACACTGGTCCAGAAAAGCTAAAACATACCGGTATGTGAGAGCATCCTGAGGTAGTGTTGATTTTAAATTGTTTATTTCATGACCCACGGGGAAGGGTCGGGTCACAACAGATATTACAAGGAGGAAATCTGTATGGTGAAGAACAGGATTATGGCCAAAGGGCCAAATTAGTTTATTTTCATCACATAATTTTATTCATATATACATGATTTTCCTGTCCAATTTAAGATAGATTAGTGGAGTCCTATGTCATTTTTTTATCGTAATTTTGTACAAAGAAAGTTCATTATTCTTAAATTCCAAAGGAAGGGGGTTTGGGCTCCCGAGACATTTTCTATAGTCTCATATATTTCAATGAATAAGATAAACAGTCGCGATATATACTTTTCTCTGTTGCATTTTGTGCAAATTTTGGTTGAAAATGTTGCTTCATTATTGCTACATAACTATACTATCACTCCGATGGAAGGGGGTGGGGGGGCGGTCGTCTTTACCTCTTTTCTTTGCTTCGCGAGTAGTGCAAGTGTTTAAAATTCTTTCAAACCGTTTATATGTCAAAAATGTTGGAATAAGTTTAAATATTCCTCCCACGCTGTTCTTGTACCTGGCCACTATTTACATCATTTTACATACAGGTAACCTGCTGGATCGATGATAAAGAATGCTAACATTAGTATGAAAATATTTGACCACCTCCCCCTTAGACATGTTAGAGGAGAGATCATTAATAATAAATGTACGCACGGCCTACACGTGGAGCATCAATGAATTTCTTTTATGATTCACTTATTATCACGTGACTTTTTACCTGTCAACTCAGATATTTCTGACTGGCAATAGAAGGGAGGGTCATTCCATCACTTGTTAAAACCGGCAAAGGAATCCAACAAGGAAAGGCAGCGGAAATATATATATCATGACGGTAGATATTATTTATTTATTTATGTATTGATTTTAAAATTATTTTACTTTGTTAAAATATCATTTTCATGGGCTGTGGACAAATATTCATGACCAGATATATATAAAGTTTGTTTACATTTGTCACCGCCCTTGGCTGGTGTTTTGTTGGTATGTGTATCTGTTTGTTTAATCCATAAGTAAATCCCTACACATGACTGATTTCTTTGAGTGTACTGTTCAGAAAAACTTGGAAAGCAAGCATTTATTGAATTACATACATGTACAATTTAAAGTTGCATTTTCTCTGGATTTTAATCATATAGATCTACTGTATTAAAGCTTGTAATTATCCTTTTTTTTGTTTTTTTTTTTTTAGTTTTTTTTTCTTTTATGTTACGATGCTTTATTACATCAATATTATCAGCATCACTTTCAAATTTGATTCAAATATGTCAATTCATTAATACCAAACGAGGGTTTGGTTACATTAGGTGGGGGTTTGCGTGGGCATACTAAATATGTATTAAATTCATGATGATATATAGACTGGAAAGATAAAATATCAAATTAGGTTGATTTAACGCTCCAGTAGCATAATCTTTTACCTTTTAACATACTAAAAACATTAGGCATAACTTTCAGTGGTATGTCAAACATGTTATACTCTGACACAACAAGACGAAAACACAGTCACGGTGATTTAGGCAGTGAATCACACAAAAATCCTCTTCTCCTGTGGAATTAGAGTATACAGCTTGACACACGTGCATGCATTTCTGTCCATAGATATTAATTAAAATTTGATGTTTAATAATTTTAAAAATGTTTAGTACATGCAGAGTGGTACATACTGTCCTTTCTAAATCATTTCATTTTATCAAAAAGAAAAAACGATAGATTTTCATTTGATAAATGTATAATATAACTCAATGAGAAGCGATATATGTATTGCATCCTAACCAGTACTCTGATGTTTAACTTCCATAGTCTGAAATCTGTACTTTGAGTAGTAGTTTTGACTTGGAAACCAAAGAAAGATTCAGACCTCTCCAATTTCCTAAGCACCCCCCCCCCCCACTTCACGAACAAGAAAATGTACATGTATCATATAGGTTTACGACCAGTTTCATTGTGAAATGCATTGATATTGATATAAATCAAGTTTCAGTTTCTGACTAAGTCATGACAGAAATACATGTATAGATAATAATTGAGAGGTACATGTTTATTGACACTCATTTCCCATCAAATTGTCATTTTAGGGAACAATTTATCCAGCAGAGGAGTTTGATGCCGAGGCAGCGGCCGCGGGGATGCGAGAGGCCATGACAGGTTTCGGTGAGTCTGACCATGAAACATGCAAGGTGCCCCTCCGGCAACATTCCTTTACTACTATCTGTATAGTTACATTTTACTTATCTGTAGCCCACGGGCCAGTGTACCTCATACATACTTCGTCTTTCATTCTTTTCAGACGCCAAAACATCTGAAAAGATGCATTTTTTCGTGCAAAAAAAATATTGGTGAAATATGACCCTCCAGCTCTGCTTTGCACAATATAAAAATTACACGTAAACATCCTTATATTTAATATGCTCTTTTGCTTTTAACCACAGGTACGAGTGAAGAGGCTATTATTTCAATACTAGTGAATCATTCATGCGAACAGAGGAAAGAAATCGCCACGGCATTCAAAACTGCATATGGAAAGGTATTTGTATTGAAATGCGCGAAGACATTATGGCAACATTTCAGCTTATGAAAAGGTCTTGAGATACGATGTAACTTTGCTAATAAAGAATGAATTTGGCACAAAGCTAAACATTTTACTATAACTTTTTCTTGAAAATCAAAAGTTACAGTTCATCGTAAAGCAGTGTTTTTGAGTCCAGCTACATCCTAATATTAATTGCAATCAATTTCTTTTGTAAATGTAAGGACTTGATTGAAGACCTTAAGGATGAACTGGGTGGTAACTTTGAGGACGTCTGTGTCATGATGCTCGCCTCACCCAGGGAGACTGACGCTCGTGAACTGAACAAAGCAATTACGGTGGGTACATTTAACACTCCCTGGTCAGGGGAAGAAAGGAGATTCATACTTCAATGTACCGACGTTAAAAGACCTTCACAAAGTGAAATATGTTAAAATTTTTACGGTCCTGTCCGGATAAAAATGCATTAGGCCCACTCCAAGTAGGATTATCACCTTACGGGATTGCATTACCAACTTACAGGCTAAAGTTGTAACCTTAATCACCTTACAAACAAGCTCTTTCACCTTACAGACTATAGCCCGTAAGCGTAATTATATTACTTTACATGCTAGCGTTATTACTCACAGGCTAAATTATCACCTTACATGCTAGCTATATCACCCATACAATAATCAGATAAACCAGTGGCATCTCAAGTATTATTTCAGCACGCCTTTACCAGTATGTAAATTTATAAACATGTGTGTACTATGTTTTAAATACTAGTAATAATCGTTAAGTTAAAATATTTTACCCGTTTTTACCTTTGATGTGTATTGATATAGTTGTAATTTCCTCTTTAGGGAGCCGGTACAGATGAAACCGTCCTAGTAGAAATCATGACGTCCAGAACAAACGAAGAGTTGGCAGAAATCAAAGAAATATACGAAAAGGGTACATATTAATGTAGTATAAAATTCCGTATTTGTTCTACGATTTCTGAGTTTTTCCATAGACCTAAAACGAATTCGTTTTAGGTCTATGGTTTTTAATATTTTTGCATCAATTAGGACATGTAGCCTGATATCCTATTGTAAAAAAGGAATCACTATTCGAACACTCTCAGTTTTTTCTTGGATCACATGACCTTATCTTTTTGATTAGAGTTTGAGACCACGTTAGAAGAGGACCTCCAAAGCGACACCAGTGGTTACTTTGGCCGCCTAATGGTGGCGCTGTGTGCTAATGGGAGAGAACCTAGCGAGGGCTGGGATATGGCGGAAGCCGAGGAGTCAGCTCAGAAATTATACGAGGTATATCACCATTAAAAAAATTGAAAATGCGTAAGCGTCTTAACGATCATTTTTGTGACAAGTAGTATATCCTTGCTGTGACTCACTAAATAATTGAAATATGAATTTTCAGGCAGGAGCCGGATGTCTTGGTACTGAGGAAGCCGAAATTAACGCTATTTTATGTATAAAGAGTTATGATCAACTTAGAGCCATATTTTATAAATACGAGGAATTAAAGGGCAACCCTCTGGAAGATGATATTGCCAGTGAAACAAGTGGGACACTGAAAGATGGATTTCTTGCCATAGGTAAACAACGATTTTCAAAAAGGTTTTATTTAGTTCAATGAGAAGGCTGAAATCTTTCATTGTTTGATATAATGTGTGTAAAATGGAGATTTGGTTATTGAATTTCTCACAGGCTTTTGTTTCGTGTTTGCTTTCATGACATACCCTCCTTTCCGATAAGAGATAGGAGGGTAGCCCTGTGAACAGATCAAGTGCCCGTGGAATGCACTTTTCTCTTTCATTTGCAGTTGAAGTAGCTAAGTACAAACCCAGATTTTTTGCAAGGAGATTACATGACGCCATGGCAGGGCTAGGAACCAGCGATGATGACCTCATCCGAATCATCGTCACCAGGAGCGAGGCAAGTCACGTGATCTGAAGTCAACTATAATAGTGGTGAGGTGGACGTACCTCCCTATAAATAAAATCAGTATAGTTGACATGTTTTAAAAGCAGTACTTGAAATATGCACACTTTCTGTATTTCAGGATGACCTTGAGGAAATTAAGGAGGAGTATCAGAAACTCTATGAGAAACCTCTGGCGGAGGATGTCGCTGATGAATGTTCCGGAGATTACAAACGCATGCTTTTAGCTATCATCAAGTAACAGAATGCCAGAAGTTTTTGTCCATTGACTGCAATTTAAGCACACTTTTCTGTGATACACATGAATAAAATGTTTGTTTTGAGACTTTTACAGCGCCTTTCCATGGCAAAGATTTCCATTGTTTATCAACGCGTTTCAAAAATGTTTACCATTTATCAGTATAGTGAGTATTTCTGTTGCCGACTGTCCTCTCCTCTACAATAAAGCCAGTTTACAGATTGTGACACGCTTCAAATGTTAGGTGTTAAATAAAATAATGTTACTTTTTGGTTTGCATTTTGTCTTCTTTTTTCATATAAAAAAACAATTTCATACTTCTATTTATTTGGGGAGGGAATATTCCTATGATTAATTTACAAGTACGTGATGTGGAAAATTTAGAGATATTTTAAAGTGCGTAATATAGAAAATCAGTACAATTCTCAATTAAGCTTGGACTTTCGGTAAGGCGTGGCACTCTCGACGTTAGAGCTTCTGAAATTAACACAGCTTTCATTCACTGTTGAAATATACATAGCAGCATAGGATAGAAATTCGGCCGAATGTCAACTAGTGCAGCAAACAGGCAATTACAAGTTCGCGCATGAAACAGAGGCGGGGCTTAAGTCGTCTCATCGTTGTCGACAAAAACTTGAAGTTCCTGATGTTATTAATTTCTTAACCAATGAGAATCTATTCGCGATTTGACAGATGCTAATTACGTAGCGCCGAGAATGCCATGCCTCACTGAAAGTCCAAGCTGAACTGAAAACTGTCCTAAGTACATATTTTGAGTATAACATAAAGCATGCATAAACTAATCATGATGACATTAAACGAGACTGCTGGCATTCCTGTTTCATGAACGTTTTTGTCAATAATTTACCTCTTTTTAGAAATAGTTCATAAGAGCATGCGGAGAGATATAAACACCATATGTAGAAGATGAAGGTATATTACTGCAAAAATAATATTACATATGTTTACAGGACATAGAAAGCGACATATACAGTTTACCAGATACAGCAAATATAGTTAAATCATGTCCAATGTCAAAGAATGGATGAATGGAGAGGTCAGGGATAACATATTGTTAAAACAGTAGATGTGGACAAGATTCCATCGATGAAGGAGTAATCATCTCCAATTGACCATCCACACCCGCACGAGCCTTTTGTTTTAATCGATCACATAGAATTTTCTAAAGATAAATCAGTAATCAAAAACTGTCGAACAATTCAAGATAGAAACTTTTGTCAATACTATACTAGCATATATTTGCAAAATGTTAACTTTATATGATATTGTCTAGACCAATGTAGTACCAACTTATTTGCTGGTAGCCTAGCTCGGTTTAGAAATAGATCGTACGCAGAATCACATTTTCCATAAACCCATTTATTAATCTGCGATTTTATTACATTCAAATATAAAACAAATCACACTCTATGATACAAAGTAAATGTAATAAAATATAATGTATAAACGTTGACAGTGGAGGTATCTAAATGCCGAATTGAAGGAGAAGGCAAGATTTCAAGATATTGAATTGAAGGCCAGCAAGTTCCCTCTTTTTATGCTAAAGTTTTTGAATAATCAATTTTGGTTTCAAATTATACCCGGTATAGGAATACCGAAACGTCGGACGAAAAAGATGCACATAAACGTATAATGCTCGTAAGAATTTCAGCAAACTGTCGGAATGCCTGGTGTCCTTGGAATACTAGATTTTTAATCAGAAATGCTCGACTGCATCTTATTAAATCACCTAAATGACCCAGATGAGTGAAATAACCTATAATTTATCTTTTTTGTTCTGTCGTTGTTCTTTTTTTATGCATTTGAACATTTAAATATCATTCTCTTCTCTGGACCGCTGTATCATATCAATCCTTTTTGGCATAAGCGTCTATGGGTAATAATGCACCCCCAAAAATCTTAATTTTATGGTCTCCCATGGGCCTGAGGGGTGGGTCTTTATCTATCGAAATGAATAAAACTTTTTAAATCGTATCTCCTGGACACCAAGAAGTCAAACTGTTAAGTGAGATAAATGTCCAAGGGTTAGGGAGTTCTGGCGTGAAAAGCATTTCATCTTTAACTGATTGGTTGTATGTCCTTTTACATCCCAGTCGAGAATTTTTCACTAATAATATGGAAAGTTCATCATATATATCAATGAAGGGGCTTAAATTGGACCTAGAGTATAAATTATATATGTACATGTAATGATCACGAGTGCCTTTATCAAAATTGTGATATTCGCTTGGCCCTAGGTCGTGGATTCTGGTGTTAGGGAGGGACTATGTTGTGTATAGTGAAAATATTCTTTTCTGTTCCTTGGTATTTAGCCAGCAAACAAGGGAACTTTTATGGTGAGCAAGGTTGTTATTCCGGATTCTGAAAACTTTTAGCCCCTAAATCAGGAGCTATGAGATTAAGGCATGGCCGGTGTATCGACGAAAAGTACCCCAGTAGAAGATTGGCCAGGGGGTCATTTTTCTACATAGAAAACGTAGAAAAATGGTTTTCTACCCCCTGGTCAATATTCTACCACAAGTAAGGTCATTTTTCGACTGTAGAAAATCATTCCAGACCAGTAATTCTACGACTCCACACACGTTGAAAATGACCCCCACAGAAATGTGACCCCCTACTTTTTTTACCCAATAAAACCTTATGACTGTGTCTCCTGATATTTTTTTTCAAATGTAAGGAGGGGGAATGTACTTTACTCCTTACCAAGAATAGCAAAAGCATGAATGATCATAATCTATGGAAGCATCCTTTTCAGGTAAAAAAAAAAAGATTTGTTATAACGCGAATCTTTCGGGGGTAAACGGTAGGGCCACAATGGCTGATCAATGTTTTACATAGAAATATATAGAATTTTTAAAAAAAAAATCTTCTTCTCAAGAATAGCAAAGCCATGATAAGTCATATTTATATGGAAGCAAATCCTCACTGTAGTGTAACTTAAAAATGACTGAATAGTGTATCATTTTATAAGCTTAACTGGCCATGTGATGCTGTTTGAATAGCAATTATCATGGAATCCATTTTACATGTAAACATTTAGAAAAAAATCTTTAAAAATCTTCTTATATCAAGAAATTTATATATCCATGATTATTCATATTCATATGGAAGCCATAAATAAAAACTACTGTAGGTATACAGTTTTTTTTTTCAAATAAATACGCAATAAATATACAGATTTTTCAAATGTAAAGGGCAATAAAGCCACAGGTAGTCAAAGAAATATGCAAGCATCCCTAGTTAGTGTAGATAAGTTTGTACAATTTGAATTAACTGTACCCTCTCCCCTTTAAGGATTGGTTGACCACTATTGGGTTTAAACTTTTCCAATAATAAACTGATTTCTGCTATCCAATTTTTACAAATGCGGTGGGACACAATTGACCTCATTTTGTCAATCTTCTGAGATCTTGATCTTTACAAAATAAAATTATTTCAAATTCTCTAGAGATTGCATAAAAACTGCACCAAAAATGTTAACCTGCTCCAAAAACATTAACCTAGTCATTCCTTTGCTGAAATTGCATATTCCATGCAAGTCTAATCAATATAAGACATAGAAGTACTTAATAAAAAGAAAACTGCTCCAAAAAACTTAAAATTGTACCTGGTGATAGTGCCGACGCCGAGGGTATCAAAATAGCCTTTTGTTATCATTGTAAAAATAAAGTTGATCACAAATTCAAAAGAAAGTTATTTTTAGGCAATGCACACAGAAAAAACAGCAAAAGTTTCGCGTTATAAAAAAGTGGGCATATTAATTCGCGAAAGTTACGACCTTGGTCATCATCAGGCGCGTAGCATCGTTTTAAAAGTAACGCGGGGGGCGAAAATTTCGAATATTTTTTTTTTTGTAACGGCATCAATCCTGTTAAATCTTGACAAGCAAAAAAAAAAAGGTTGCTCTTCCCCATGTTGTTAAAATCCCATTTGATTCGGGGGGGGGGGGGGGGGTTGAGACAGATTATTTATTTTCATGCCAGTCAAGGACAGATTATTTACTTTCAAGATAATCAAGGACAGATTATTTATTTCTTTTTTGTCTTACAGTACCGCAATCAATTGGTACCAAAAAGTGGTGATTCATAATTGAAAAAAAATCAAAGCAAGTTTTTGTCCTGTCTGTTTGTCTGAGAGAATTTTATATAATTTGTCTGTATTAATTTATGTATCAACTTTAACCTTCGCCATAACTTTTGAACCATTTGAGATAAGAATTGGGTCATATTAGGTGATTCATACACCACTAAAAAAGTTCTTTCAAATGACATCAAGGTCAATGACCTCATGACCTTGACTGTGACCTATATGCTAAAAATTTTCGAACTTTTGCAATAACTATTAAACCATGAAAGATATAGACTTCATATTTGGTATGCTTACTCCACTAATGAAGTTCTTTCAATTGACACCAAGGTCACTGACCTTGTGACGTTGACTGTGACCTATATGCTAAAACTATCTTTTTCAAAATTTGGCCATAACTTTTGGACCATGAAAGATAGAGACCTCATATTTGGTATGCATGCAATACTAATTAAGCTCTTTGGCAAATGACACCAAGGCAATAGGAAAAGATTTTCAAAGAATTCTGCATTTTGACATGTAATAAAAATAGTTTTTTTTTAACACCAGAACCTTGACCCCGGGCAAATTCACAAATTGGGACAAACACATCTTGTTTTTCATAACTAATACTACATCACTATACTGTGGTTTAATAACCAGGAGAAAAGGAAAAGATTTTCAAAGAATTTATGCATTTTCACTATATAATCAATAGAACACGGTCCTAACACCAAAACCCAGACCCAGGGGCCATAAAATTCACAACTTTGGAAGAGGCACTCTGAACTTTGTACTCAAGTTTATTTAATACCCAGGAGCAGAGAAGAAGATTTTCAAAGAAATAATGCATTTTCACTATATAATCTATATAGCCCCACTCAAGCACCAGAACCCCCAACCCAGGGGCCATGAAATTCACAATTTTTAATGGGACATTCTGATTACAATCATAACAGTTTGACTGCTTTATGTCCAGGAGTAAAGAAGAAGATTTTTAAAGAATTGCATTCACTTTATGGTTTTGGCCCCACCCCTAAAACCACAACCCCTGGCAGGGGCCATGAATTTCACAATTTTGTAAAAGACACTTTGGTCATAGCAACTCTGTACTCAGGGGGGGCAGTTTATTTTATAATGCCCCCCCCCAGAGGAGAAGATTTTCAAAGAAATAATGCATTTTCACTATAAAATCTATAAAGCCCCACCCTGGCACTAGAACCCCTAGCCCTGGGGCCATGAATTTCACATTTTGTTACAGGACTCAATACTGATTACAATCATCATCATGCCAACAATTTGACTGCTTGATGTCCAGAAGTAAAGAAGAAGATTTTTTAAGATTGCATTAATTTTAGTGGTTTTGGCCCCACCCCTCAGGCCCAAGGGGGACGGGGGCTTTGAAAACCAATTTTTGTTCCGGCCTGATACGCCTTTACCCATAGATGTATGCCAAAATTGGTTGAAATTGGCTCAATGGTTCCAGAGAAGAATCTGAAAATGTTCAAAAGTTTACGACCAATTGACGACGTATGACTACGGATGAAAACAGATAGCAATAGGTAACCTGAGTTTACTCAGGTGACCTAAAAACATTGCCAGTCAGATTGATGCAGTCGGCCATTGTGTTACGTGCACAAGGATTTTTTAATCTCATTTTAAATACTATTTGGTTCTAAAATGGTGAGCTAAGCGAGCCAAAAAATGCTGAATTGAAGATGTCGAGGTAAAATTACACTGAAATAAGAAAGGTATTTTTCACAATATTTAGATATCATCAGTTAAGGTCAGATTATTTATTTTATTTGCAGTGGAGGACAGATTATTTATTTTCAACATTTTCAAGGATAGCTGCAGAACTGTAGCTCTCCGCAAAAAATATATATTGATAGACCGGAGAGCTACAGTACCACCCATTGAAAAAACTGTATATTTATTGCGCACAAAAAAGTCATCTGTCAATGTCAAATTTTAAAACTTTTTTTCAAAATATTACTAACCATGTGTTCCTTACATATTTTTTCACTGTTTCCACAACAAAACATTCCTTATAATTGTTTTTAATAGCCCTCCTGGTCCTAAAATTGAGATCATTGAAAATTTTGTCTACTTATACTGCCATTTTGGTTTGCAAGATAATTCGGTCCATCGCGCTAATATATATACCAAAGTAATTGATAAAGGATAAGGACTTATATAATTCTAGCATTTGTGCAATTATATAAGAATAAAATTAATCCAGAAACAGCGCTTTTTTTTTTGGTGTGCAATAAATGTACAGTTTTTTCAATGGGTGACACTATAGCTCTCCGGTCTATCAATATATATTTTTTTGCGGAAAGCCACAGTTCTGCAACTATTTCAAGGACAGATTACTTATTTCCAAAATCTGCCAGCCCCCCCCCCCAGAATCAAATGGTTGTCCCCTAAATTCTTGCATGTCTCCAAGTCAGGGGTTCTGAAATGAGGGCATACATGTTTATACATATACAATGTAGTTCTTTTAAGCATATAGCACATGTATACCCCATTTATGATGATATAAGTAAATTTAATAAAAGAATTATACCATATTTATATATCTTGTTCAAAATCATTAATTCTAGTGAAATATTGTTAGATAAATCTTGTGATCCATATTTCCTTAGACTCTCTTTGCTAAAAATACTGATAAAGCTTCTGTTGGGATACTTGTAAGACATTTATTTAAACAAGAAATTCTTCAGAGTTTTGCTTCTCCTCATTCAAATGGTATCTTAAACTGGAAAAATCCTTCAAATGCTCTTTTTACTGATTTTTAGTAATCTTGTGTTTGCAAATTAAGGCATTTCATTTTAACTGTAACCCTTAATCATTTTAGAGTTTTTGTTCTCCAGTCCAAAAAATCCTCTAAATCTTCCTCCTGAACTTCTTCATCATCCTCTGTTCTGAATCTGTCATTGAATACTTTCTTCTGCATGATTGTGTCCTTCTTTATCTCAAGGTCATTTATTTCTTTCCAACGATTTATCTGATCATCAATTTCATCAATATTTCTTTCAACATTCACAATCTCGTCATCTTCTTCTATAATGGCTTCAGAAACATGATTTTCCTCCTTCATGGCTCTCTGGAACATTTCCCATTCTTCATCCATTTTATCTTTGTATTCCACTTGCCGTACCTTTGCATCTGCCTTGGGATTATCAAAGAATCCTTCTGGCAGAATATCTGCCATGGTTCTGGGTTTTTCCTCTTCTTCAGCCTCCTCTTTTTTCACTCCTGGGTCAAAGAAATCTGCAGGTAAAGCTGGATGTGATAACTGAACTGATTTAATGGAGGAGGTTGTTGGTGGGTAACTGGAACCCTCTTCTTCATCTGAGGAATAAGATGCCAGTAAAAGACTGTTCTTCTGGCTATCTATGTTTTCTGGGGAATTGTCAAAAAAGTCTGTAGGTAAGATGCCTGTTTTCTTCGAATTTCCATTTTCTTTCTGCTTTTTATGTGGTACTGGGGTTACTGGGCAGTCAGATTTTCTTTTGATTCCGGGATCAGGGGGTCTTGCAGGTCCAGGCTGCGATTTTGATGCCAATCTCTCTTTATGTTGTCTCCCTTGAATATGGGCATTCCACAGAATATTTGACTTTATAACTGTATTACAAAGAATACACACAAGCTGTTCTAAAGTGTTATACTTAGCTAAAGGATGACTAATTTTTGAGTCCTTCGTAAAAGATAGTTTTTCCTTCATAAGACGCCTTAGATCGTCTTTTGACACAGCTTTCTTCGGTTTGGAAGCCATATTGGCGGACGCAATCAAAATTACTACTAGGCCTAGTTTTACACTAATCCCCATGAATAAGTTAAATTTATTCCATTATTCATTTACAGTTAATCAATAATAAAAATTAATTGTTTGATTAATTATTTTTTTTAAATTTTTTTGATTACAATTGAATTTACTTTATGTGTTTTACATGTTTAAAAGTGTTTGCGTTCCGTAAAATCGTAGACCTAAATATAGTGATGTACTATTTTAAGAAAGGGAATTTCCTAAAATAAATGGCGCTGACCATGAACACTACATCGAAGTGTCAAAGGTTTTATCGATTGTGCTCTCATAACTTTGGATATAGAATGAAAGGAACAAGTTCGCGGAAATGGCTACAACGACAACAAAGTGATATGTACGTAAAAATGGCAAGAACTGAAAATTGGCGGTGTAGAAGTGCATTTAAACTTTTAGAAATAGATGATAAGTATAAAATTCTCAAACCTGGACAACTCGTTATTGACATTGGGGCTGCCCCTGGATCCTGGTCACAGGTGGTCTGTCAAAGAACAAATGCAGCAGGCTTAGGTATGATATTTTTGTACCTTAATAGCTTATAACGGGAGGCTCACGAGTATCTTTTCTTGTTTTGTTGTAGATTATAGGCTAGGTATATATGGTATTGGTTTTTCGATTTGATTTCATTGCCATATTTGTGATATCTATACCAGCAAATGAAAAATTATCTAAAACAAAGTCTTATAATTTCATTCTCTTACATAAAACTTAAACTTCTTCAATTGAATATAAATGGACTATTCTATATATGCAGTATGTACAAATACAGTTATATCTCTTAAACTTAAATCCCTGTTTCTCACCTGAACTAGGAGTAAGAAAATGTCTGCCTGAATATATTAAAATATTCTTATGATCTCTAAATTTACTAAAAAATTTGTTATCAGTAATACAAATAGGAGCTTTTGATATGCAGATATAATTATTCTGACAACCAGCTAGGCAAAAAAACTTGATATGTTATACAAATATTGTAAAGAATTGTTGGAAATCAATGTTAACAATCAAAAGTAATTATTTTCAACAGAAGTGGGCATTTATTAAAAGAAACATTTTCAATTAATGGTATTAATATAGAATGTGTAAAAACGTATAAATACCTAGGTATAATACTCTCAAATTCTGGTTCTTTCAAAGAAGCAAGGTGTAATTTATATAACAAAGCTTTAAAGTCATCATTTAAAATATACAAAGATATAAAATCAACAGATCCATTAAAACTTTACTTCATCTATTTAATCACATGATCAAGCCAATAGCTACCTATGTGAAATATGGGGTGTATTGTCATCATCAAT
The DNA here is from genome assembly GCF_032062105.1 of Saccostrea cuccullata. Classification (NCBI taxonomy): domain Eukaryota; kingdom Metazoa; phylum Mollusca; class Bivalvia; order Ostreida; family Ostreidae; genus Saccostrea; species Saccostrea cuccullata. The sequence continues at coordinate 107,117 of NW_026927183.1, read as the reverse complement.
GCAAAGAAAAGAAAAATGTTTATTTGATATATTTAAAGATTGGGAGATTGAAAATCTTCATATGAAATTTTGCAAATTTATCATAGGTGTCAAAAGAAGTACCAATATTGCAGTTCTCTCTGAGGGTGAATCAATATTTTATTCTATTATTATAGCAATTATATCTTACTGGCACAGTTCATGGTAAAACTCTTTGTTATACAGTGCATACAAAGAAAGCATTATCTTGGACAGTTGTAATGTAAATAGTTGGTTTTCAAATGTAACATATTTCTGTAACAGAATGGGCATAGATTTGTCAAGATGTAAATCAATGAAATTAATAACTTTAAAGAAACATCTGAAAAAAATTATTAGAGAAATTTCCTTTTTGGTTTAAACAAAGAGATGAATTGTAAAGGAAAGCACATATTTCTATATAAAAAGAAGTTTTGAAATTGAAAAGTATTTATTATTAAAAAATTTTGAACAAAGAAAAACTATATGCAAATTTAGAGTGTGATAACCTCAGTAGAAAGTGGAAATTAAAAAAAACCTCTGCTGTAGAGCCCACCCTTGCAAGAAATGAAAGAATTTGTAGAATGTGCGACATGAACTGTGTGGAAGATACAATACACTCACTGATTGAATGTCCATTATATAAGCATGATAGAGATGACTTTTTTAATATTATTGCTGTAATAAAAATTTCTATACTTTAACAAATAAAGAAAAATTTTTATGGATTATGTCTAATGAAGATGACATGTTGCTTATCAAGCTGGGTAATTTTTTAATCAATATCTTTAAAATAAGAAATAGCAAATTATGCAATGTTAAACAAATAAACAAATAAATACAAAAGAGTAATAATTTTTATACTCTAGTAAAAAAAAAACAACTTTTATTTACAGTATATTGATTATGTATGTTGTAATCCCCAGCTGTAACATCATTTATCTTTTGTAGTTATGCTATCAATTTTGAATTTCTGCTTGTATGTTTTTTTTTCCTTATTACTTGTATGCCCTGATGGGCCCCAAATTGGTATTAATAAATCTTATCTTATCTTATCTATATAGAGAGGGTAGATATTTTTATAAAATGTAAGTTTAAGCAAATTTTCTGAATTGATAGGGTAGATTATATCACAAATGTGTCATCCATATATAATTCATGTAAAAAAAATTTAACAGGCCCGGGGGTCTATATTAAGGGGGGGGGGGTCCTGTCCTCAAGCACCTGTGGTAATTATATATATATAGGCTAGGTATAGTATTGGTATTTGATTATGAGGTGTATCTGTATGTGTCACAAAGTCTTATAATTTCAGTAGTAAAAACTCTGTTGTAAATTGGCATACATGTTAACTCTCCCGATTTAGATGTTTACTCCATCTCCCGTATTTAGTTTCTTGTGTCACAAAAGCTGTATCTAAAGTATTTTATTTCACTTGGGTATCCATTTTGAAGCCACTCTATATAATCTCGCTATATCATTTGAATCATATACAAACGCTTTACATGTTTCAAGCACGGATTTGACAACGACAACAACATAAGACTACCATTGATTACATTTTACGATAATGCAACATCCCTGCCATGAAAAAGGAGATATTTTAAGAATTAGATGAAAACATATACATGTTTTTAAAAGCAAATATTTTATCAAGAAAGTCAATAGAAATCACTCGATTGACCAAGCCATGTGGCACATATATTGATTCTTGGGGAAATTGGATTTATATAACGGATACGAACTTGTTTTAATTAGATTAAACCATGCTATCATTTGTTTTGTTTAAAAACTTAATGAACATACAGAATTATTGCAGGCTATTTCAGAAATATATTTCAAAAGGCTACATAAAGCAGCCAATCCAAGCAAAATGATGAGCATGAAAAATATTTGAATTTGTACAAATGTCAAATTAAGGTGTTTTCACATTGCTGTTGATATTTAGATTAATTAGTGTAGGTACCTGATTTCATTTAAGGCTTATAATAGACATGTATGTTACATGAAAGATATCGATAATCCAAGCGTTAAACGACACGCGCGCAATGCTACCGCTTTTGAGGTCTGAATCTCCCTCTTTTTCATCACAATAGGTTAACATGTATGAAATTTGTAACCTGCATCAGCTGAATTAGAAAGACTTATATTTCACTGTAGTACAGGAAAATTCTGATTTTAAAATAGTTCTAATTAAGAAAAAAAATCATCACTAATACATATTTTGATACAGATATAAATTCACCCAAAGGAAAAGTGATCAGCATTGACTTGTTGCCCATCAGTAAAATCCCAGGTGCATGTATCATAGACTGCACTGACTTCACATCTCAAGACTGTCAGGATAAAATCATCCAGAATTCTGACGGCAGAAAGGCAGATGTGATACTCAGTGACATGGCTCCCAATGCATCAGGTATGAAGGAGTTTGATGGAAGACTTCTTGTGTCTTTGGTGTCAAAAGTCTTACAGTTCTCAGTGAATCACTTGGTGACTAATGGCACAGTTCTGGTAAAACTTTGGCAGGGGAGTGGATGTGATGATCTCAGTGATGTAATGGAGGAACTATTCTCCTCAGTTAAAATCGTCAAACCAAGAGCAAGTCGAGTAGATTCCAGAGAAATTTATTTTTTGTGTCAGAAATTTAAAGGAGCAGTACAACAAAGTGAAAATACTTTAACAAACCCAGAAACTCAAGTGTGAAAAGTAGAGTCAAATTAATTACCCTTCCTGTAAGCCAGGGAAAGTTTTGGATTGTTCTATCAGTAATACAATAACAGAATAAGAATGGTTATCTTAGTTGTGTAACTCCTTCTAAACCAGAAAAAAAGTATGCAGTAGGACTTCCTATATGTAGAGTATGGAGCTTAATTTATTGATTGTCAAATTATTACTTAAAATATAACTACAGAGAGAAAGAGGAACTCAGTGATCAAATACTGTAATGAATCAGAAGTGACTCTATTTTGTTTAGAATGTTACGCTATGACTATACATTTGAGGGTTTATTTTCAAATTTGCTGGAAAGGGCCTGGAAGATGTGACTGAGAATTTTTGCCCTGTTAATTATGTTAATTATGTATGGATGTCAGGTTCCAAAATCTTAAAATTCAATTTTACTGTCCAAAGAACATCAATGATGTTTACTGTATTTGTTTCTTGTGTCACATGAGAAATAAATTATTTCACTTTACTTAAGTTATATACTATCCCTTTGAATCATATCAAATTACATGTATCAAGGGACTTTTCCTTTTTGATAATGCATGAATGTAATGATATTAAGCATATATACAAAATATATGCTGTAAAATCACATATTTTTGAGGGGTCAAAATTTTGTGGTTTGATGGAAATATATTGATTCATGGGCATTGGATTTAATGGATGAAGAATTGTCCAGTAGTGAAAAATTGCATTTTGTGGAGGACATAAATTCATGGGTCTCTTCATACCTCGAAAACCACGAAAATTAACATCCCCCCCCCACAAAAATTAATGATTTCACAGTATTAGAAGATAATATTCTAGTTTTACATAATTATGAAACAATTAGGAAGCAGGGTTCTTACAGAAGTTTGCTGAGCAGCTGTCTCACACCACACAGCTGATAAACATCCTCATCAGCTGTAACAAAGACATATTTCACTGTAGTACTGATGCTCTGTCATTCTGTGCTTTAATCATGTTAAGTGGTCTTAACTTTAAGGTTCTAAAAGATGAAGTAGATAACCATCCCTTTTATCTTTTTTTTTGCATTTTGGTATTATATACGGTATACATCAGTATAGAAAAAGCAGACTTGTTGAAGAATTGGATTTATCTGAACTTAGATCCATTCTATGTACAATTATTATACATATACATGTATTAATTAGATACAGGGGATTAGGAATAGATTATTCAAGCTTATAATTTCGATCACTTGCCCTACCACATTTTTTACTAGCCCCACCAATGGCCAGCATAAATTATGAAACAAAGGATGAAGTACTTACCACAAGATAGTGTTGATTTCTTGCAAAACTATTTACGTTTTCGTTTGTTATTCTTTTGGGTACCCATCTATTATTGCAACTATATCTTTTAAAATATGAAGGAAATTTTTGTTTAAACTTTCACACTGACATCTTAATAAAAATTCAATTGCCTGCCTCTTAAATTCTCTAGCCCCAGGTACATGTATGAGAGAATGGGCTTTGTCAGCCCCTGTGTATGACAGCTAATCCTGTTACAGTATGACTATGTCTTGTCAGAATCTAAATAAGAAAGGAGATCAAAACACAGAATGAAATATTGTTCCTGTTTTGTAACTGCATTTGCAGATTTGAAAATTTTTATTTCAAATTGTTTTCAAGACATTTGAATTAGATGTACTTCTGTTGCTGGTTGTAACTCAATATATTTTATGGCAGGACTTGATAATTAACTGTATAATAACTTGACATTCAAGTGTGCGCTTTTTTTTGCTTTAACCAGATTAACAAAAATGATGATGAGCTCACAGGCACTTGTGTTATTATAATATTATAGTATAGGGATTTTTTTTATTTGTGAAGAAGAGAACGCATAAAAACGTCAAGCGCCTCTGGATGAGCTTAATATGTACAAAAATACTCACATGTCCTGGGAAAGTTAAGTTAAATGCAGTTATATTAAAACTAAGAGCCTTATTGAATGTGTGGAAACGCCGGAATCAATCTTTGAATGTATGGTGCGTACATAAAATTATACAGATTTGAAAAGGCCGATCGAACCCCCCCTCCCCCCTTCAAATAATTTTTCCGACATATAGAATACTAGTATTGTAAAAAAAAAAAAACATAGCTACTATATTCTTGTGCCCCCTCAATAAAAGCGTCTGATGACCTATTTTTGCGTGTCTTGGAATTTTTTTGTTGATAGTGCCCCTCCAACTGATAATGTATGACTTTGTACGCCCCCCCCCCCCATGAAATTGCTTTCTACAGCCAGAATAAAGCCTGTTCATATTTGAAAAACAAAAAAAATCACAATTCTTTAAATTCAGAACAGAAAATGCTTCCGATTCAGAGGCAACTACATTGTATTCTCTCCCACTTTAAGAAGTAAAGCTACAATCTTGTAAATTCAATTAATTCAATTCATTTTATTGACAACACCATCATACATTGGCATATAGTCATGAATACAACAATTAACATACATAAAATAAGATATCAAAGAAAGCATACTAAGTATCAGGTTTGTTGAAGGTTTTCTTTCCTAATATCAAAGCACTTTTTCAAAAAGTTACAAACTCAGTTCTAATACTTGTAGGATTGATAATGTCAATAATAGGGTTTTCCTTCATGTAACATTGTGCATTAGATATATATATCGTAATATTTTAATCTACATTGATCATAACTAGGACAATAAAGTACAAAATGGTTTTCATTTTCAATAAAAAATTTACAAAAATGACAAAAATGTAAGAGGTATAATTTCGACATTTAAATTACATGTGCATTTCGCTTGAATTCAACTCATTCTTTCCGAAACTAAGTTTTACTATTAAACTTAAATTCTGCATTGTAAATCCAACACCAAGCAGCGAGGCGACCGGTGTTAGTCTAGATATTTACCTCTTAGCTGCTGGGTTAGCAACTGTGGACCTAGTCCGAAATATCTGACGTATTCCAGGTTTTTTTTTTTTAATTTGATATTTTACACGCCAGGAAAACACGTAAAATATCAAAATTGTGAAAAAGCCCGGGAAACGTAAGATAAATTCAGTGACGTCATAGTTAATTGAAAAGGCAACAAAATAATGACGTCATAATATTCATTTAATTGTGACGTCATAATGCTTATGACATAAAAGTGGAGAGAGAGCACCGACTCATATGACGTCACGATAGCAATCATTATACGATCTCCCTCTGATTGCAGCACAAGGAACGTCATAATTAAGTCGACAGTCCCTTCAGTTTAGGCCTGAGAAACTATTTGCAGCCACGGGCAGCCAGGTGAAACAATAGACGGCTTGTATGTCTAGTCATGTGATCAACACGATACATCAGCCTCTGGAGCCGAGTTACTGTTGGTGACAAAGTGAGTTTACTGGTGTAGATATGGATCTCGTACTTAAATCGTTTGTGTTCTTTTACATTACAACAGGGCCGTAATGGGCTGACTCTAATATGAAACGGTCAAAACTAATCTAACTGATACCATCACTTAGTAATATTGTCTTCTTGATTCCGTGAAATTTTCGTTAATTTTTAAATACAAGAAGTACGGTTTTGTGTGAGAAGAATCCTACCTTAAAGACGAATCGATGCTTATTATTTTATATTAAAATATATAACAAATATTGTAGACTTTTGAATCATTATTGAAAAACTTGTTCAAGGTAAAAAGTTATGACAAAGTCAGATAAAGATGCATATTTTAAAAGCTGAAATTTTAACCTAAATACTTTTCCTTCTGCTTACTCAATAATTTTAAATCAAAAATGATATAATGTTATCGAAAGAGTATAAGTATGATAGAGGAAACGGAAATATTTCGATGTACCGGTATATAGCCCAAAACTAACAAAGGAAGATAACTCCATTTATCGTATTTAAAATATTGGTTAGTCTTCTTTTAAATCACCTTCCATTCACAATATCAATGTATGTGGTTCTCCTTACTAGGAATAACAGGCACGTAGCAACGGGGGGGGGGGGGGGGGGGGGGGGGCTGGCCCCCACTTTTTTTGCCAACAATACTTTTACTGTTAAAAATGTTCATTGAAAGGCTGGTTCCCCCCCCCCCCCCTCCCCCACTTATACTAAAGTAACGTAATATGAAGGAAATATAGTATTGTAAGCTTAAAAAATGGATATTGAAAGGAATTGGTAGTGAAAGAATTTTTTTTTTGCTTGTCAACTTTTTCAGGTAAAAAAAAAAATTCTGTGGCTGCCCCCCCAACCCCACCCCACTTTCAAAATCGATGCTACGTGCCTGAATAAAGAAAAGAAATTAAGAAAAGAGATCAAATAATTGGATCAATAATATTTCATTTCTGTACAACATACACAAATATTTTGAATTCTAATTTCTACAAATGTACATGTTTACACATCGCAATATTTCATTTAAAATATGATAAATTTGTCTTAGTGATATTGATTTAATAAATGATAAAAGAACAACTTTTTCACAAATAACATGGATCACAACTGGAACTATAGTTTGACACAGTTTGTTATGACGTCGAACTTAATATGTCTTATATCTATTACTGAACATTATCATGAAACATTTCATTTGAACGGTGAAAAAAAAATGAGAGAGAGAGAGAGAAGGGCATTTTAAGCCGGAATTCCCCAGCTACAGGATCTTGCTGATATGTACATAACTATTTCCTATTCGTTGAGGACACGAGAAAATTAGGGTGAGCTTTTACTGTCCAGTAACTTTGTTGTTTTGATGTTATTTCATTATTTACAATAGTACTCTCTGTTTTTAAAAGAGCGCCCAATAAAAGTAAAGGGCAACCAACTATAACTTTGATTTTGACACTAGGTTCCATGTTTAAATGTCCCGAATTATATCCCTAAAATATTATTTAAGCTTATTAGTGCCCCGTCTGTCCGGCTAATTCTAACATTTGTGTATCAAACAACAAAAGAGAAATTCAGTGAATATCTCCTTAATTAACGTACAAATCATGGAACCTTTAAGCAGGTAGTTCATGCAGTAACTCTGTGTAATATATATTTACTCGTTTGTAAAGTTCAGCTTTTTAAACTTTTTCAATGACTAGGTTTGCCAACAACGCATAATAAATTCCAAAGAAAGTTTGCAAATATAGACAGGTACCGTAAGTCATAATAACAAAGACTCGGTGAGTGTTGTGGTTCCTCTTATCCCGACTTCACATGTGGTGATGGGCACGCGGCGAGGGTAATCATACACCCCCGACAAACGAGGGGAAGAATAATTGGTGCAATTTTCTCTTGTTCACGCAAATTTCATGAGGAATATTTGGAATTAACTAAGGAGGCTTGAAAACGCGATTTATATATCGAACTGTTTACGTAAATCAATACATGTACACAGTGAGTTACATGCGAGGAGGCAACGACTGCGTTCGATGGAGACACACAAATTGACGGGATCATTGTGTGTATGTAAAAATTCCGTAGCAACTGCCTCTTGTGTTCTCGTAACAAAACAGCTAAGTACCACTTACAGCCATGGGCAGCCAGGTGAAACAATAGACGGCTTGTATGTCTAGTCATGTGATCAACACGATACATCAGCCGCTGGAGCCGAGTTACTGTTGGTGACAAAGTGAGTTTACTGGTGTAGATATGGATCTCGTACTTAAATCGTTTGTGTTCTTTTACATTACAACAGGGCCGTAATGGGCTGACGTATAATGAACATTTTAACAATTCATTTAAATGGGATAAGCCGTGTGTCATTTTTTTAAAGCGTCGAGTATTTGGTTTATGTAAATTGATTTTTTGAATCGAAAACCCGACTACTGTGATAGAGAAGTGTGATTTTCTTGTGATTCTCTGTGTATTTGCTTCTTAAATCCGTGATGTGACTTTCTTAACTAAATAGTGACAAGACACAATGACGAACAGTACTGGGGACCCGTGTCTGGAGACGCGATATTGGTACTCATTCCTGGCATCTAGTCTCATCGTCTTCTTCGCCGGGATAGCCTTCATCTTATTTTATCGCCTCATCCTCTGGTTATGCTGTCGACGGGCTACAAATCCGCCATCGCCCCCACATGGGGCATCCCCCAAAGTGGCCAATCATTCGGGTACTGTCAATCCGTCATCCAAAAGGAAAGGGTCAGCAAACAATATAAACGCCACATCAAATGCTGGTGCCACGTTACAGAAGAGTCCAGATTCTGAGATAGGTTACATAACGGAGGCCAAAGACTGGGCGGGGGAGCTCATCTCGGGGCAGACCACCACAGGGAGAATATTGGTAAGATTATTCCCAGAAACCTATGTTACTGGTCAGTTTTCAACATTCCAAGGAATCAAATCGTTTGCTTAATAGCCTGTAAAGATAGAACACTATATGTACAGCATGAATCTCGTAACTGTAAGCACTTGCAATGTAAATATCTGCCAATCTGGAGTCAATTAAGAGAACAATTTATCACACCATTCCTCAGTACATATTGTTTATAAGCACTTATAACTGAAGGTTGTATAAATGGTGTTTTACACATAGATGTGTGTGAAAGGTGATATATTCCTGGCATTACTTGTCTTGGTGCATAGAGTCTTCAACACTGCCTTTATTTTTGTCAATATAACAAAAAATTCTAACAATTTCATGGCAGAGATGATCGTTTACAAAGTGACGGGTCCATAAAGTACCGCCAGATAATAGGACTCTATTGTTGAGCGTTGACGAGAATAATTCGGGATCAATCACCAGTATCGATTCGACCATTAAGAAACAATCCCCGGGGATGATTTCCAATAATCCGGATATCGATTCCAGGAGACCGCACATGATTGGGATGTCATTTTCCTCACCCAGCTAGACAAATTATCAATTGACTTTCTTAATTTATTTAGTGTGATGTTCAAATTATAACGAGTTTTCGCAAGCTATACCGATAAAAATGCACCTTTTAAAAAAGCACTGTCTTTCCACATTTTTTTTTTTCAATTAAAAAAATTCAATGTTCATGACATCATTTTTAGACGGAGGCTGTATGACAGCCTCCGTGTATAGGGATTGTCTTGCCCATGGAATGTAAACAGGAAAGATTTCCCAAGCACCATCTATCGGTGGAATTGTTTTCATTACCTTGAGAATTCTATTTTTTGAGCGACTCTGCGTTACACCGACCGCAAGGATAGGCATAGTCTAAAACAAAGATCGCGTCACATACAAGTATAAACAAACAGTTCTACTTTTTCTAAATAAACAGGATTTGTCTAATATTTTTTAAAATGACGTGTATATAAATACATTTCCTACGGAATATGTAAAAAGAAAATGTGATTTACTATTAATTTTTTATCAGACAGAATATTAGGAGATTTTGTTCCAACAGACGATGATAAAGCATGTTTTACAATATGCCGAGCCTTTTCCCGCCGGTTCTCACACCAAAACAAGAACGAGAAGAAATGAAGTGGCGGATCTAGAGGGAGTTGGGGGGGGGGGGGGTTAACATCCGAGAGTGATCGAGGAACCCCACTTATCAATTGCTTCTTTTATTAAAGTAAAAACTATCTCTAGTTACAGATAAGTTTAAACTTTAGTTTTATATTTAATTGTAAAAACTTCCACCAGAATTCGCCTGTGTATCAAACTAAGTGTGGAGACGCAGATGTACCTGTATTATGTATTGAAGAAAATCCTGCTATGTCGCATGCAAATGTTTTATGTCGCAGGTATAAATATAAGATATTTTAATAATAGATCAAGCATTTCAGTTTTAATGGAATTTTTTGTGCTTGATTGCTGTTTGTAATCTCATTTTCATTCCTTTTCTAATTTCTTTTTGAAAGGACCGATAAATTGGTTTGCGGCCGATTTTTGACGCTTGCATCAATAGGTTTCATGGAGTTCTTTAATCTGACAAGGATCGATGAATAAACAAATGCATAGTATTTTTATATGTAGGAATATTAACAGTCTAGTTTTGAATTGTTTATTTGATATTATGTATAATTTCAGGAAACACATGAAAATAGATTTACACTTTCTACAAGCGGTTTGAGTGTTTGGGGTACCCTCACATTAGATAAGAGAGAAACAAACGGCAACTCTGATATTGAGATCAAAATGCATTTGTAACGTTTGACCCTTGGGTACAACCCAAATCTTGGTTCATAGGATTTACATGATTTATCACATAATATCCTAATTAATAATTAAAAATCATATCTTCTGAAATAAGTTGTCTTATTGTCATATCGTTGATCCTTATTTGCATTTGATACTTGTGTTTTACCTCTTTCACATCCCAAACTTTAATTATTTTTTATATACAAGATTGCATGTATTTCTGATCATTGGTATTCATGTCAATTTTTTTAAACCTACATCATTGGTAAAGTGATTGTTTTAACTGAAAAGCAGAAATCATAGTTATATATTTATAACTTTTCTCTACGTAATTTGTAATCATGTCTCATTGTTAATGATTGTTTTAAACAGATAAACTGAAAAGGACAACCATTTCCACTGGTATACGAGTAAAGAAAGACATTTTTTGGGTTAATCTGTCAAATGATAAAATACTACATTTAATAATTCCAGAAATATTGGTTGTCAAATTTGTCAAGATATATCTTTGTTATTGTAAGCAATACTCCAGTTCTCCAAAAACAATTTAAACTTGTGAAATAGCAAGTCTTATGAACTTGATTGTTCTGTTTACATAAAGTAAGAAAGTATATTTTATTCCACTCAAAAAATTGTGTTCTGGCACGAACATTTATTGCATGTTAATGAAGTTGTATTACTTAAAGAAAATTCTGTGTTGCTTTCAAGCTAGGTCACCCCATTTTGTATCACAAAGGTTTAAGACAAACTGTACTATATTATGTTGTTCATGTCCAATTACCTGGCTGCTTCTTTTTCCATGTTAGCTCATATCATAACATTATTACAATAAGGCCGAGAAATTTTGATTTTGGTAGCTGTTACATGTCATAATTATGTTAACAGTAGGTCTCTGTGACCTATAAATAAGATATCTTGAAATATGGAGACTCCTGACAGGCTGAGGCCTAGTGCTGAATCCAGAAATTCTGAAATAGGGGGACCAGTTTGAGGTCAGGGAAGGGGCCCACAGCCACAATTAAAACACTCATTTATCAAATATTGCGTATTTTTTGGACTCAAAAGGGAGGGGGCCCCTGGCCCCTTTTAATTCCGCCAGTGGGCTCATGACTAGAACATACTAAACCTACATTCATCAACCGGGCCTGGGGGCATACAACTTAGACAAGCTCACTTTTGATCTCAGTCTCACTTTTCCACTATATATTCCTTAAGTGAGACTGGGATAAAAAGTTAGCCCAAGTTTTATGTCAACCAGGCCTAGTCAATTACTGTTTCTTACTTTGAAAGGTTTAATATTAAAAGTATCTCATCTAAATAACAGTGAACTTTAATCAAGGCGAAGTTTACATTACAAAGATGAAATTATAATATCCCAAAAACCTCATGAATATTGGAGTATCCTTTGAAAAAAATGTTGAATTGAAAAAAAAACTACACATTATTTCTCATAATATTCTTTACAGCAATGTATGACATATATATTTCTTTTGTGTTCTCTCATACATGAAGCCTCCGTCTAACAGTACTTTCAGTACTTTGATTTTTTATTTTAATAAAGAATTGTAGGAAGATGTACAGTACTTATTTTTTATATTAAGAGTTCGTGTGCCTTCTATTAACATGATAGATCTCGTATCCGAAAGTGATTTATACAACTAATTAAATATATAAGGTTATAAAATAATAGGGATGAATGTTTTGTGTTCCAGTGGAAAGATTTCTTCGTTGAGTGGCGGGGGGGGGGGGGGTCACAAATAGGGAACTGTTAAGTTTCGGCATACAGATGAAATGCATGTTTAATAGTACATGTACATGCAGTGTACATGTATGCAACTCAGACGCAGTAAATTAACCTGAAAAGATTAACACATTAAGCGGATTATTATTCAAGTGGAATATGTCATGCACAATTTAATACAATCATGCATTATTAGGATTTCTAACACTATAAATACATGATTACCATTTTTTTAACCCAATGCGGACAGAAGAATTCGCATTCTAAAAAAAATAAAGTCTAAATGTGAAAAACAAAAAAATAACATTCACACGATTTCGTGCATATTTAGCGCTGTTTAGAGGATTTGCGACTTGCGTGTTTATTTGTTTATAGATCTAGACGTAGCATCGTTTTTAAAAGGGGCAGCCAGACAAAAAAAAATGCAATTTGCCTATATAAAGAAATTTTTTTTTGACAAGCGAAAAATTCCACTCGATATTCCTATTTAGTGGATCGGTTTGTGGGGGGGGGGGGGTTTCCATCCTTTTTCAATTCAATTCAATTTACTCTATTGACAATAACCATGTCGGCATACAGTCATGAACATTAATAATAAACAAGTTATGATATTTTTATAAGAATATTTCAGTTCTAATTTTTTAAAAACTCATTAATACCGCGGAACATTAACTGGCAAAATTTGAAATATACAGCTTACGTCACAATCAAAACATTCAGAGATAGACAATGAAAAGGGCGGGTACAATTTGACGCGGACGTGCGGAAAACATCGGACTGAAATTGCAGATCGAAATTCATTTACAATCCACCTCAGCTAGAAGGCACATTATTACTGATTGACCCAGAAGACAATTTATAATTTCAATTTTGGTAGTTTGATTTTTTTTTTTGTCCAGTGTTTTAAATAAATTAATATTTAAGGGACAAATATTTCATTTCTGTTCTGTTTGGTAAATATATGTATATCTTTGTGTTGGTGGGGGGGGGGGGGGTGAACGATTTTTTAAATGAAGTTTTCCAACAGTTTCTTCAGTGTATTTGCATAAATAAAGTTGTCCAACAGTTTTCAGTGAGACTAAGTATAAAACTCATGCACTCTTGTAATCCTATAAATAAAATATATTGTCATGTTAAACCATGACCTGACTCGACAATCCCCCCCCCCACCTTCTAGAATCAAATATCTCCTCAAAAATAATCTTTGTCTTGTATGATCTTTCGCGTTCTCAAAATTATAAGCTGAAACTCATATTAATTTGAACTTCAAACAATATGTATTTGGGAGTTGAAATTAGTTGATTTTTGGATCATACAATCACTCTTTGCTCTGAAAACAGCTCAGGTGGATTGAAAATGAATTTCGATCTGCAATTTCAATCCGATGTTTTCTGGACGTCCGCGTCGAATTGTACCGCCCATTTCATTGTCTATCACTGAATGTTTTGATTGAAACAGATAGAAATGACGTATTTAAAGCTGTATATTTCCAATTTTGCCAGTTAATGTTCCGCGGTCTTATTATCCTTATCCTACTTTATCTGCAACAAAACATTAAAAAGTGGGGGTGGACGGATGGGTGGTTGCATTGAATCGGACTTTAAATGAACATTTTCTATAATAAAATTTTATGTCTGAAAAAAAAAGGTGGGGGAACCAGGCCTCAGTGCATTAATTTTAATATTGCATCATTTTTTCCCGGAATGTTAAGATCAGTACGTAGTTATTTTCTACTGTTCTTAGATACTGGTGATTTCCGGTTGCTGGCGGTAAAATTGTTTGGGTTCTTTTTTTTTGAGACTGAAAGCCACAGTCCTGACGTTTTTGAAACCTGAATGTAACATTTGTTAAGAACTCAAAGATATGTAAAATCCTAATAAGAAAAATCTGCATCTTATTTTTCAGGTCGGTTTGGTTTTCCTGCTGAGCATTGCCTCCCTCATCATTTACTTCATAGATGCCTCAGAGTAAGTTGATTTTATGTATAGAGTGGGGCGGACATTTTCTTAGTGTTTTTCAGGGCATTTTTTAAATTGATGATATGAATTTGAAAAAAAGACAGACAATGGCACAAACCTGAAAGCCATGCTTAAATGCTAGGAAATAAATCTAGTACTGTTGACCATGTTGACTACTGTACATGTTGACTCCTGACTCTATGATCAACGTTTTTCATTGATTTTCTCCAGATCACAGTCATTTAACACAGTTTTGGTTCAAAACTTTCTTGGACATCAACTCACCAGCACTTGACTTTTTAAACATTTCTCTTTATGGGTATTTTTTATGTTTAAAGACTAAAGAGAAAGGTTAAAAACATCAAGTAGGTTTGAGTTCTTCATCTTTTAAATTTAAATAATATGTTGATGGTGCTACTGTTAGGGCTAGCGCATATACTTATTCAGTTTTCATTTAAATGAGGCTCGACAAACCGCACATGACATTTGGTGCATTAAGACTATGACGTCACATGATGTCGTGTGCATGTTGCTTTAATTACCAAACGGTGAAACCAAAGTCTGAACAGGGCTGATTTTAATGAAAATGTTTTTAAAAAAAAAAAATATTTTTCTGCAATAAATTCATTAAATTAAGGCAAGTTTATTATTCATTTAACTTTTGTTGTTATTCTGCGAGAATGTTGCTTTAGCTTTTGTGTATGAAGCAATGCATTGTAGGTCCAAAGTTACTGCGGGAAAAATTTTTCCATTGAATGAATGTGCACTGGTTCGAATTTTCTCTTAACCCAGGCATTGTCGTTAGAGCTCGCAGTGACAAGCATTGCTTCATGACTTCAACTTCAAGCATCACTTCATGACGCTCGCTGAGCTCGCTATTATATAAACCTATGTTAGGAATGCTATGAAGTCTTTATAATTATAGGAAACAAATTAGTTGCCTGGAATGTGTAATGTGTAAATGATCTGAAAAGTAGTTATAGCCATTCCCTTAACAGGGTTAAAAAAATAACATAACAATGGCAAAACTGCAGAAAAAAATACAAATATACTCAATTTCTTTCAAAAAAAGAAAAACAGAAAATCAAAGAACATGAACAAAACAAATCAATGTGCTTTGTACAATAGTGTAAGAGGTAAGTTTGACACTAGTTGTCATTATTATGACTTTATTAGGTTGTTAAGTGGTTTGTCTATGGAGTAGAATTCCCTCATGGCTATCTGTATGTTAACAGATTAATACTAGTAGTTCTGGGATTACTAATTAATATTGAGTAAATTATTTGTCATGATGTATCCTGGGATTGTCTGGGTACATGTAAGCACTGAGACAGGTTCTTGATGGATATGGTTCCCATAATCTCCAAATTAGTAATCAACAATCAATGTTATAACAAGATGACCTACTGCTGGTGTAGTGGTAGCCTAAGCTGCCTTGAGACTATTCACCATGGTTCTAGATGACCAGAGATAAAGAAGCCTATTGACTTCTAAGGAATGTCAAATTTAGTTCTATAATCAAATTTTTGATTACATACCCAATATAGTGGACCTTCATATATCCGGACGCCAGATATCCAGATGCTTCAGTATTTCCGATTTTTTATCGGAATGAAATGTTTAAATGTTATTTTGTCTTGTTTAGCTGGTGATTCAGATATCTGGATGCTTTAGATATCCGGACAATTTGACTGGGAACCAAAGCGTCCGGATAAATGAGAGTCCACTGTACACACTTCCAATAGAAACTCTTTAAAGATTACCGTCAGAATTCTCACAAGTATACTGTTTACAGGGCACTGGATGACCAGGGCATTTTTACTGTGAAAAATACAAATATGTAAGGTCAAATTCCTGGTTTGAAAGTACATGGTAGTATAATCGAACTTGAATAATAATGAAAAGATAATCAGTATGGGCAAGGTAAAAAGGAGGTTTAAAAATTTTAGGGTCAGAGGTCAAACAAGACAACTCATAAGTGGTTCATATTGCTAATTATACACTTAGACTCGTATGTACTGTAGGAATAGAAAGTCATAACAGAAGAACAATTTATGAATTTTGCAGATCAAGTTTGAAAGCTTCAATATGTATTCACAATGGTAAAAATACAAATTTTGAGTGATTGCCAGCTCTGTTATTCTTTAGCTCATTATTGAAAACAATGTAAAGAAATTGATTATAAAACAATTTATCTTTATGCAAAGTAAGAATTTTCTATGCTTCAGAATTCCAATTCTATTAAAAAAAAAAAATCAGTTTTTGTTAGCCAGGTTTACATGCACACAATGATGTGATTGAATTTTCTAGAACACATTTTTTTGAAAACATCCATTTTAATAATGAAGTGAATGTTAAAAAAAAAAAAAAAACACTATGAAGTTAATTTTTTAAAAAATATTTTTTCATATCGTCTCGTATCCTATTTTCGACCGTATTGTATTTTCGACCTAATTTTCCAAATCTGCTGCCCGTGCAAATACCGCGCTGTACAGCATTATTTTTGGTTTCTACACTTGGGAAAATATCTTTTTAAACACAACTTTAGTGAATATACCCAAAATAATTAATTCAACGGATTTCCCCTCGTGGTTTTAGTTCGATTTTGGTAATTTTCGTCTTTTTACTAATGCACATTTTACTGTTGATTAAACAAAGCCGTAATCGGTTAATTACCAAGATTTTTTGATGACATTTTTCCGAAGGAAAACTAGGATCTCTGTCAACGAGACGCATGAATATTGAAATGAATGGGTAGATCAAACTATTTTTTTTCTTCCTTAGATATGGGCATTTTCTTACAGATTTTTACTGAAAAATGCAACGTTATTTCATTGATTTTTTGTGGAAATGCACAGCTACTGACAGATCGCTTCAACCAACGAATAAATGTATTTGCAACCAAAATATGCAACTTGTTCCATGTTTTTTTTAAGGACAGACAATCGTATTTTTATTGTTTAGAATATCCAATGGATATATTTATAGCCATTACTGATGGGGCGTTGATACTATATTTAGGTCGAAAACACAAGACGCGAATATTTTTGTGAGGAAAACTGCACCCTCTTCATATTTATGGCATATAAATAAAATAAACAAAAAACTGCAATATGGGTTATATCGTTTTATTTATAAACACATATGCTAACATTTTAAGCCCATATTTTCTTAGATTGTATAAAGTTTGCGATAAATTAATAAATAACATCTAAATAGGTCGAAAATACAATACGCCAGGATATAATTATTTTTTTGGTCAGAGAGAAGGTTGAATCGTGTACACCGTGGGCAGACAGCCCCCGGCAGCAGGTGGACCTGGCCTTTAATGTCTTTTTTCTCATCTACTTCTTCATCAGGGTAAGTGTTTCCTTGTTTTTATTTGTCTATCTTAAAAATATACTGCTACAAAGCAGATGCATTTTGTAAATACATTAGTGTTTGCATTACCGGTAATCTTATTTTGCAAATCAGCCCCCAGTCAACATTTTATAACTAAATATATTTGTACATGTATTACGCACAAATTTATTTCTTTGCATATTTTTTTCTATAAAGCTTCCAAAAATAAAAATAAAAAACACACAAAAAAAGAAAAAAAAAACATATATTCCCAGGAATTTAAAGATTTATTAATACTATGAGAATATAGGGATATGTGTGCAAGTGAAAGTGTACATTTTTACACTTTATATACCCAGTAATTTTTTTAATATAAAGATTTGTTTCTTTCATTGATATAAATATTTTAATCTTTACTTTCAGTGTTTAAAATTTCTACATGCATTTGTTACACATATTAAAGGTTCACAAATTCATGAAAAATATTTTGTGAAAATTTTTTATGCACTTTGTCGGACGACACTTTCCTCAAATATGTGTTTTGTATCTCTTGGTTTTATATCAGAAATTAGTCATATTTGTCATTCTCTTCCGATTTCTACATTGTTTTCTAAATGGTTTTAAATATAAGTACACCAAAAATGGTGATATAGGCCATTCAGAAGATAACTCATAAGGGTTACACTGTATAAGTAGAAATTTTAGCGAGGATTTAATTTTGGCATTATTAGCGAGGGTGCTGACATCGCTAAAATTGAATATCACTTAAAATTAATTGCGTATTATTTGTAATAGCTCCTTTAGTTAATATTTTAAAATCGCTAAAATTACTTCTCGCTAAAGAATAAAATACCAGTTTTTAGGTAGAAATCGCTAAATTTGCGTCTCGCTAAAATTTCCACCTATACGGTATATAAATATATAAGAAATATGACCCTGTGGTTTCTTGTCCAAATGTCTGGTAAGGTACCCTAATTTTTTGTGAAGAATCTTGTTCAAGTATCTATTCTTCAATGACGAAATCTTTGGAAAATTATATATTTTTGAGGAACATGTTGTCTGACCTTAATCCCTATAAATGAACACACTACAGAATATTACAGTTTTATACATGAAATTCTTCGTTCAGTTTGTGGCGGCCAATGACAAGCTTTTATTTATATGGAAGCATCTTCAGGTAGTGGATTACTTTACTATCCCACCATCCTTTGTGGCCATCTATCTGGACAGGAACTGGCTCGGTGAGTGCTCCCATACCTAGTACCGATTTTATCTGATTAAAGAGGCCAAGCTTGCTTTGAAGACAAAAATATATAATGCTGAAAATACTATTTCATATTAAATGGGCTGTGAAATTGATTGGCAATGAGGTTCTCTCTCTGAGAAAGATATTAGAAAAGGCATTTTTGGGGTTTGCGTGAATGCTGTTTGACAGATTATTGAATGGAACAACTTTCCTGCCAATCATTTCAGACAAACACAAGCATTGGATATGTCTGAGTGATGTTGTTTGTGCATTCTATATAATATGGCTGTATTTTGTACAGTGATTGATATCTCTTTTATCATATATCAGCTTTTACTTCTTGGTGGGTTCATGAAATAATTCTGATCTGTTATTTCATTGTTTTACAAGATTTAATTTTCACAGATTCAAGAAAACAATATAGCTATTCCCAGGTATCTCTTATCATAGTACGAAGGTCAAGTCAAGGTCAATATCAAATTTATTGTTGTCAATCATCTGATACCTTTTTACATCAGAGAATATTAAGACTTTGATTGTTTAAAACTGTGAGTTTAATCCATTATTTGAAAAACAAACTATGATCTTTTCCTATTCTGCTGCTAGATTTTAAACCCAGTTTGCCATTTACATCATGTTATAAAATTGCTCTTTGGATTAAGTGAGATATGTTCTTGTAAGATCAAAGTTTTATGAAGGTGTGGATAGGGGAATAACATATGAAGTGGCTCAAAAAAGTCTAAATCAAGGACTTTGGGTTAAGAAACATTTCTTGTAACATACAATAAAAGACAAAATTACCCTGTAAAAAGTAGCCTTAATGAAAAAATTGAATGCTTTTTCAAACTAAAGCATTAATAAGTTTGAATGTTATGTACAGTTGAGTGGCATGCTGTTTCTGTGTCACTAGAGATCATATAGAGTATAAGTAAGACAACACCAAGATGTTTAATACGAGAGATGAGTTTAATATATCCAGTATAATCATTGTAAGTGAGTGGAGGTGTATGGTTTATTATTGATTGATTGGCAGTCACCACGAACTGATTTAGGTAAACCAAGCTGTTACCAGGAAACCCAACAGATGTTGTCTATGCAATCAGCAGTTAATGTCATTTTTTGTCAGAAGTAGCTTTTTGAAAAAAAAGATACGGATGTTTTAGTCAGTTTCAGCATAACGATTGGATGTACAGTGTATAAATATATTTTTCAAAATCAATTTTTTAGCTCACCTGAGTCAAAGGCTCATAATGAACTTGTCTGACCTGAGTATATGATATCTAGGGCTTGATTTCATTTTGTGATTTACTGGCAACCAAAACTTTACATAAAACATCTTTGGCTAAAAGGTATTCAGATTTGTTCAAATGAAGAACCATCACTTTATCGAGAGATGATTATATAAAAAAAATAAAACTATGAATGATCATATGATAAAAAAAAAAACAAAAAAAAAAACATTGGTTCTAAATATTTTTGCTTCCTGTTTGATTACAGGTTATGATTTATCCTTCCAAGAGCATGTACTGGCAAAAGACTAGTATGGTTATGTGGTCATTTGGTCCTTGAACTTTATTCTCCAATGCAGACAAATAAAACAATATCAAGTTCACCTCATTTACAGGGTATTGTTAATTCAGTCAGGAGCCTGCAGAATGGGGGTGTTATTTGATTTGAGAAAAGAGGGTCCTGCTTAATCTCTTTATTATTTATCATGGAATGAAAAGACATGCTGTCTATCTGGATTA
Organism: Saccostrea cuccullata; assembly: GCF_032062105.1. Lineage (NCBI taxonomy): Eukaryota > Metazoa > Mollusca > Bivalvia > Ostreida > Ostreidae > Saccostrea > Saccostrea cuccullata. The sequence goes on along the minus strand of NW_026927183.1, from coordinate 86,288 downwards.
AAAATTAACAGTTTCTGGTCAATATGAGAGCATTGAGAACATGATAGGCAGAGAGAAGGCAAATTAAGTTTGTGTGCAAAAGGGCCATAGAAATTAGTGTAGGAGGGATAGACAGTGGTGTCTAAGGCAATTTCAATTCCACTTGCATGTTTAGTGTGAAAATATGTTTGGCAATCTGCAGAGTGGATGGCTGAGAATGGGAGAACAATGAATGTTTAAAGACATTGCTGGCATGCAAGTAACTTTTATTGTATGGCTTGAAGAGGCACTCCAGGAAACTTTCATTTCAAATGCAGATGTTAATCTCAAAATGTTTACATTTTTGTCTGCAAATAGTTTTGATGGAAAAACAAGCAAATTCAATGAATTGTGGTCCCCTTCTTTAGGTACTGTCATACTAAGTGAATGGAATGCCCTTATTTATAGCATAGTGTGTCAAATATGAACACATCATATGCCTTAAAAAGTAATCAACAAAGTTTTTTTTTTTAAAATAAGGTCAAAAATGAAGGTCAAGGTCAAGGGTCGAAGATCATAACATGCTTGGAAACATTGTTACAGGTAATGCCTGTGTCAAATATAAAGGCCCATCTCTTCTCAATCAAAAGTTATAAGGAAATATAACATTTTTGAAATAAAGTTCAAACTTCAAGGTCAAGGTAACAGGGTCAATAAATCATAGTATATTCAGAAAGGCCTTGTCACAGCTCCATATGTAAGATACATGTGTAATATGAAAGCCATATCATTTCTCTTTCAAAATTTATCAGACCAAATTAAAGTAATGTTACCTTTTTTTTATTTATAAGTAGGTCAAACTTGTTGAGTGATTATTGTGAAGTTGAGTGATAGAACATCAGAGAAATGTTTATACATGTCATCCTTAAATGATACGGAGTTTAAAAAAAAAAAACCATGATTCCCATATTAGAGAATATTAACCTGTAAACCATTCATAGGTCAGGCTTTTATGCCTATTGAATTGCATGCCAGATTCAGTAATGTTGATGTCTGATTGAAAAAGTCATGATTTTCAGATGACGATGCTACAGTCTCATCAGAGACCTCCATTGTATTTTATTTCACTCATGGAAATTTAATTTGGCTGATAACATCTCTGAATCCCTATTGTGACAGAACACACATCACTCATTCCAGGCCTAAATTGTATGACTGTTACCAGCTTCATTTTCTAAAGGCTGAGAAATATATAATTCATTAAACATTCAGCAGTTTTCTATGGTTAAATGAACAATTTAGTCATTAGTTACTCCTACAGTTCGCAAAATCATATGTCTTGAAGCTATTGGTCTAAACAGTGGTTCCCATGGGAAACATCCAGAGTGTCATTTTGAAATAAGGCTGCATTCATTTGGAAACCTCCCATGTTTAAATCGTCTTTTGATGAAGACAGACTTCCATTGAATGTTGCTTAGCAGTTGCCTGTGGATGCTCTGCATTATTGATTTAAATGTCACTCCTGAATTTTGATCCCTTGGTAGATAAAAAAAAAATAAAACACCTAAAGATGTACCCAGGTGTCGTTATCTATTGATTTATTTCAGGTTCTCAGACATTTTAGAAAAATTGTCTTTTACATTGCAGAAAATAACCAAAATTAGGCTTACTGCAATAGTACTTATAATATAACCAGCTGAATTTGGTCATTTTTGAGATAAAAAGACAAAAGTAATAGAACTGTAATGTTACTGATGCCATAATTTTGTGAAATTTTTATTCTAAGATATCAACCCAGTGCCTTTTGAAAGTGACATTAAAAAATCCAGGATTGATCAATAGATATATATTGAAAGTACATGCAATCTAGACCTCTTAACAAACGATACTCCTAGATCATGTCCGAGGATATAGGAAATGACAGTGTTTGATTTATTATACCCTCCTGTTTGGTCACTGTAAATACTTCAGAATAAGCATTGTTGAATTTAAAAAATGTTCTCTACAATGTAAATACTACAGAATAACCATCGTTAGTATCTGATGAATTGAATTTCAAAAAGATATTAACTTGGATGCCTCATGTGATGGAAAATCAATATATGTAAATGTTTCCATAGTAACATGTTAAAAGCTGTGGACTTTTTTCAAATTTTTAAATATTAAAAAGGAACAAATAAAAATTGTTGAGTGTGTATGTGTTGGTTTTGGAGAGAATGGTTTCTTGTCTGTAAAATATTGAAGTCAGAAATGATAGAGATGAGTGGCCTGGCGGAGAATGGCTCTTAAGGAAATAGGATTGATTCCTGGCACAGTGCAAGCTTTTAGATTAATATACTTCAAAGAAAATGGATTCTACTTTTTCCAATATTGCCCTGCAGTGTTTAAATCTAACTCACAATGTTCAATTCTATATGTATACATAAGTACATGTTTATGTTAGGAAATCAAAAAAAAATTATGTAATAGTTCTGAGATGACTTACCTAAATTTAAACATTTGAATCCATACACATTTATTTTTGGCTGGTTATTGTTGGTTTTGGGGATTATGTTTGATCTATGTACTAAACTGACACTTTCACCACACAATGGTCTTGTATACTGGTACATTTTTTTGCCTGTTTAATGATGGAGTAGTACAATTTCCTATGTTTAAGACATATTGCTAATTCAATAAACTTTATACGTATAGAGCTAAAGTCATCACAAATCTGTATTTAGTGTGTGACAACTGTATGATAGGAATGTTTTAGAAATTATAAAAAAAGAAAAAATGATTTCCAGTAAGTTCAGCTGAAGCATCTAAAATCAATGTGTTTTTCATGAAGCTTATTCAGTAAAACTCGTTAAGTACAAACACGGATATTGCGAATTCAGGGATATGGCGGATTTATCTGAGATCCCCAGCTATATCAAATTAACAAATTTATACAGATATAACGAATTACAGATATAGCGAAGTAATTTCAAAGGTCCCAGTGACTTCATTGTGACCAAGTTTTACTGTGATTAATAGCTATGAAAAGAATGAAGTCAATTGTACTGTAGATTAGACAAAATTTTACCCCTGTAAAAATTAAATCCCAAAACATGTTTTATTTTATTGATGAATTCTGAAAAGGTGTTAATTTTCAGATGGTTGTTTAAGACCTAGCTAATGGTTTATTGCAGTAGAAAGTTGTGTTATATGGCTCTCTAGATGTCCCTTATTGGCTGTTACCTATACTTAGAAACATTTGAGGAAAAAACTTGTGGTTTTATGACATCTGAATTTTGCAAAGTGGTCGACATACAACCAATTTGAATGTTCATGATAACAAGAAAAAAAGGACATAAAATAGTGTAAAAGTTGATTCAAGGTTTCTAATTTCTTAGGAGGATTTTAGCAAGATAAAAAAAAAATCAAGCTCAAATAGAATAATTCAGTTCCTATATATATATATATAAAACCTAAATGAAACAAAATTTTCCATTCTCATGTTTTATCACTAAAATTCAGAATGAATCAGTAATTTTTGTGGGGTTTTAATTTTTGTGGTTTTCGATGTATTGAGAGACCCACAAATTCATGACCACCAATTAGATCAGGGGCGCATACTGTTTTTGTCCTGTCTGTCTGTAAACTTTAACCTTCGCCATAAATTTTGAACCGTGAAAGGTAAAGAGACTTCATATTTGGTATGCATACTCCACTAATTTAGCCTTGTGACCTTGACCGTGACCTATATGCTACAAATAGCTTTTTCGAACCTTTGCCATCACTTTTGAACCATAGGAGATAGAGAATTCATATTTGGTATGCATAGTCCACTATAATTAAGTTCTTTCAAATGACACCAAGGTCAATGACTTTGTGACCTTGACTGTGACCTATATGCTAAAAATAGCTTTTTCAAACTTTGTTGCCTCAGGGCGGTGGGCGCATAGTGCAAACACATCTTGTTCTGCATGAAAATGATTGAAGCTCCTCATATACATATGCTACATGTTAAATCGTAAGAATTAAAATTGAACACTGCTGTATATGATGCAAGCATCCCCAAAATTGTGAAGTTATATCTACACCTAATAGTATTGTAATTTTTCTCCAGGTCTGAGATTCCTGAGAGCCCTGCGACTGATGTCCATTCCGGACATCTTGACCTACTTAAATGTCCTGAAGACCAGCACCATGATAAAGCTGTCGCAACTGGTGGCCTTCTTCATCAGTCTGTGGTTAGCTTCAGCTGGATTTCTACATCTAGTAAGACTCAAATTACACTGTATCCTGTAATGACCTCAGGTCAACACCTTAAACATTTACGGTATAATTGTACAAACATTTACAGTATACATGATTTACATGTACATTTAGCTTCAGCTGGATTTCTACATCTAGTAAGACTCAAATTACACTGTATCCTGTAATGACCTCAGGTCAACACCTTAAACATTTACGGTATAATTGTACAAACATTTACAGTATACATGGTATACATGTACATTTAGCTTCAGTGGATTTCTACATCTAGAAAGACTCAAATTACACAGTAGATAAAACTGTTTTAAGAAATTACTGGGGTACTCTAAACATACTTTTCCAGGTATTCCAAGAAAATTTTCAAATGGGCCTTTAAAATTATGCTAATCCATTAACACATGTAAATTTAAAGTCTAGAAATGTTTAAAATAATACCTGTAACATGAATAATGTTATAAATTATAAGGTTTGTACTTCTGGTCTACTGATGTTTTAATTGAATATTTTATAGATAGAAAATGCGGGAGATCCGTGGAATAACTTTGAGAATCCTCAACTTCTGACATACTGGGAGTGTATGTACTTCCTGTTGGTTACCATGTCAACCGTGGGATACGGTGACGTCGGGGCTCACACTGTCCTGGGAAAGATATTCATTGTGCTCTTTATAATGATCAGCATCGTAAGTAGTATTCCCATACCCCCATCCCCACCCCACCCCACCCAAACATAGGCACACACACACATGATCAGCATCGTAAGTAGTAATCCCCACACCCCCACCCCACCCAAACACAGGCACACACACACATGATCAGCACTATAAGTAGTAATCCCCACACCCCCAACCAGCCCCACCCAAAAACTGGCACAGACACACATGGTCAGCATCGTAAGTAGTAATCCCCACACCCCCACCCTGCCCCACCCAAAAACTGGCACATACACACACATGATCAGCATCGTAATTAGTAATCCCCACATCCCCACCCCACCCAAACACAGGCAAACACACACATGATCAGCACAAGTAGTAATCCCATACCCCCATCCCCACCCCACCTAAACACAGGCACACACACACATGATCAGCATTGTAAGTAGTAATCCCCAAACCCCCATCCCAACACAAACACAGGCACACACACACACATGATCAGCATCATAAGTAGTAATCCCCACACCCCCACCCTGCCCAACCCAAAAACTGGCACACACATACATGATCAGCATCGTTATTAGTAATCCCCACACCCCCATCCCAACCCAAACACAGGCAGACACACACACAGGATCAGCACTATAAGTAGTAATCCCATACCCCCATCCCCACCCAAACACAGGCATACATATAGCAAATGGGAAAAAATCGTGATGAAGGGTAAAATATATAAAATATTAAGGTAGACATTTGTAAGGGTTATACTTTATAGAGGTAAGTAAGTTAGAGTTTCCTCAATTATCCATTCCTTATAAACTTAATTAACAAAATGATTGTCATGTCTACGGCTTCCTGCTGATTTTGTACAGAAAACCCTCAATAATAACACAGATTGACTAAATGATTGCTTCTACCTGATTTCCTTTAAGAAGAACTTTAAGAGAATAAAGTGGGGGATAATCTTTACATTAAACACTGTTTGTTGGAAATAGATCTTTACCAATTACAAATCAAGTTATTGAATAAACATGTTTACCTTATGATTTAAATTGTATTTGACAACCATATTGAAAGAGATACATATTCATTACAGGTATAGCCCTGATATTGTGTAATTATCTGTCAAACATAATGGATTTCTCTGTATCAAGTTTGAGGTAGTTTATTAACCTAAGCAACACACACTGATAAAACGAATTACTTAAAAAGATGATCACTAAAACTGTTATTTAGGAATAGAATTGTTGCAGAGACTGGGCAATCTGTTCTGTTGTGTGGAATGACTGTTAACGTACAGCTACAGAAGAAATTGGAGTCTGTAAGGACTTGGTGGTGTAATTACTGACAAACTCCTATATCAAATCAATATAGATCCCCGTAATCCTAGCTTCTGTAGGGTGTTAAAACTGAGTGCAGTGTCAGTTCAGCTAGGACTGCCAGCTATATCTATACTGGCAAGAACAGTCACAACTAGCCCATACTGTGGATTTTTGAGCATTACCTGGTATATATTTATCATTGAGACAATATTGTTTTACAGTTGTTTTAATGAGTCCTTGTACCATTGTGAAATAGATTAAATGGAGAGGGGTCTTTGGATTTTTTATGCCCCCACACTCAACAAGCTAATTCAAAGAATTTATGTCCCTCAGTTAAGAAAAAGGGGAAAAGAAAAGCATGCACAGATCTAGGAGGGAGCATGGCATTGAAAGGGGGACAATTTAAAAAGGGCGGGCAGGGGCCATAGGGAGTTATGGTATAAAATTACAGCAAAAGCTTTAAGTTTCTTGAAATATCACCTGGAAATGAAAGTTCCACACACACACAGAATGTATGGATTTATGACCTTGTGCTTTGTCCTTTTGATCTCAAAATAAATAGGGGTCTTCCTTATGACAAAGGGAGATGTAGTATAAAATTTCACTGCAAAAGTTCAAAGACTTCTTGAGATATTGCACGGAAAAGAAAGTATTAAAACAGAAATTTTGAATTTATGAACTTGACCTTTGACCTTGATATCAGTATGGGTCTTCCTTAGGCTACAGGTAGTTGTGTGAAATATCATTGCAAAAAAGCTCAAGGCTTCTTGAAGATCGGGTGGAAATGAAAGTGTTACAGAATGAAATGCAGATGGAGAGACAGACGGATACAGACCGAAATTAATATCCCCACTTTCAGTGAAGGTGAAGGTGTTTGTTTAGAGATCTTTGTATCCAGTTTGGATTGGGTTAATTGATCTTTCTAAAGGGTGTTAAGAAAGTTCATTCCACATTTCTCTTTCATTTTCGGAAAGAAATACAATGAGAAGGATTTTAATAATTGTGATATTTCATGCTCACAGAGTCCATTCTTGCTTCTGATAAAGTTTTAACTGTCTTTTGTTGAATCGATAAGGGAGGGCAGGTATTAAAACAGATGATGTCAGAGCAGAAAAATCAGAGATGTGGCATATTTGTTACATATATTAATAGTACACAGGTCAATAAATCCTTTCATATACTATGCAAAATTTATCATGTAAGTGCAAAATTTCAATATGATAAACCTATTCTTATGAAAAGTGATTAACCTTACTTTTACATAAGCTCATCAGTTTTGTATTGTGCAATATAAGCTGTGAGGAAACAAAAATGAATAATCGTATATTTTCACACAAATGACCTGCATTTCTGTCATTTGGGTGTTTTAAATATGCTTATGAATTTTCATATGAAAGAAAAAATATATTAGCTTCCTGCTAGAAATAAATTGCTGAAAATCTAAAGCACAATCATCTGAACTTTTCAAAGTGAAAAAAATCATCTGTGTAGTGAAAAATTACTTTGACAGATTTCAAAATATTTCACCATGGAACGAACTTTCTTAACACCCCTCATATATAGTTTCTTTGAATGGGTCTTTGGAACATAAAGCATCAGACAAGGGTGGGTGTATCTTTGTAAAACTTAATTACATCTCCATGCTGGAATAATTATATATTCTTATGAAGTTATGCCCCTTTTCCAGACTGTGAGATAGACTGAAGATTATTGTATATAATAAAAATTATTTATCATATTTTATCATATGTTTACCTCTTTATCCAGGGGAAATCACTCAATGGAATTTTTTTTTTTCATATCCCACACTATACTATGATGTCACAATGGAAATGATGACGTAAATACATGCAGTGTGGATTGATATACTTAGTATAAATAATAATGATATAAAACATTGATAGTGATGTATAAATGTAGAAAATATACTGATAAAAAGAATCTCCCAAGGCTTGGGGATTAAAAAAAACACACACAACTCACTGAATAAATATCATATTCAGCCACATATCATAAAGGATCTGATATGAATATGACAAGTTTGTGTACTAGTATTTTAAAATTGTGTATCCAGTATGCCAACAGACGGAGATTTTTTCATTTAGATTTTATCATTGCTAATTCAGATAATGATTCCTATGGGAAGCAGGCATTCAGAAATTAATGATACAAACATTGTCAGAATCAATGGAAAAGCAATTATTTTGCGTTTATGATTTCTGAGTCAGTTTGTTTCTTCATTTTGCTGAATTAAATTATGTCAAGGTGTAAATAGACACACCTGTTTAATAGGAACTTTTTAATGAGTGACACATGTACCTGTATTGTTGACCCGGCTGATTTTAACCCTCCTCCCTATAAACACCCCCAGAAGGCTATACTGAATCCAGTACAGTCAAGAATAAGTTCACAGATGTGTTACATTTAAACTCGGGAGCATCATTCTCATTAAATAGTTATGTACCTACAGTAAATGTGGATTTGTGACCTCCTAGCCACAGAAATTAATGTTTTCATCTCCTTCCTTGTGAACTCAATGATTGCCAACGGAGGGATATATATTTATTATGTGTAAATGCAAAGGATCGAATTATTTTATTAAATTGCCATCTGCCATAGCTAATCTTGTACACACTTAGATTATCAAATCAATTGAATGTTGTAACAGAGTTAAGATATTTTCATCATAATTCTGAATCAAATCAATGTTGAGTTAAATATTTTCACTACCATCTAACACTATGATCTGTGAATACGAGGGTTGTCCCAAAAAGTCGTAGACAATGTTTATAACTTTTTAAGCATGCAACCAGTACTAACCAAATTTAGCATAGACATAATATATTTAAACTTCTTAAAAATAGTAAATTATTTAATATATATCTTTCATATTAATAATATTAGGACGCTTTATATGAAGGCCGATAAGGCCTGTCGGCGCACAAACAAAATTCGGAATATTTTACCAATATAACTATTACATTTGCTTTTATTTCTTTAGTCTTATATAATACATTGAACTCAAATTTAAATCACTGAAACCAGAATCAAAATTTTGATAATATGTCAAAATTTCATGTACTTAGCATTAGAAACAGACGATTGGTGTCATGATTTTCATAGTATCGTTGAAATTTAGTTTGATGAAAATGACGTCGTCAAACGCGTAACCGGCGCACGGAGATGTAATAAATTGTGTTGGATATGGTTTTTAGCTCACCTCAACGAAGTTGGGGGAGCTTATGTAATACCCTCGGCGTCGGCGTCGGTGTCGGTGTCGGCGTTGGCGTCCCAGGTTAAGTTTTTTGGAGCAGTTTTCTTTTTAAGTACTTCTATGTCCTATATTGATTAGACATGCATGGAAGATGCTTCTAATGTGTTTCATTGTACCAGTCAAAGTTTCAGATGCTGCAATTTCAGCAAAGGAATGGCCAGGTTAATGTTTTTGGAGCAGGTTAACATTTTTGGTGCAGTTTTTGGTGCAGGTTTCATTTCCAAGTAACTATAAGCCCTATGTTGACCAAACTTGCATGGTTGATACATCTAAGGATGCATACTACTGGGCTTGCTTCGGATGCTGAATCTGACCTACATTTTCCGGATGAGTGAACAGGTTAAAGTTTTTTGTGCAGGTTTCATTTCCAAGTAACTATAAGCCCTATGTTGACCAAACTTGCATGGATGATACATCTAAGGATGCATACTATCAGGCTTGCTTCGGATGCTGAATCTGACCTACATTTTCCGGTTGAGTGAACAGGTTAAAGTTTTTGGTGCAGGTTTCATTTCCAAGTAACTATAAGCCCTATGTTGACCAAACTTGCATGGATGATGCATCTAAGGATGCATACTATCAGGCTTGCTTCAGATGCTGAATCTGACCTACATTTTCCGGTTGAGTGAACAGGTTAAATTTTTTTGGGCAGGTTTCATTTCCAAGTTACTATAAGCCCTATGTTGACCAAACTTGCATCGATGATACATCTAAGGATGCATACTATCAGGCTTGCTTCGAATGCTGAATCTGATCTACAATGTACATTTTCCGGTTGAGTGAACAGGTTAAAGTTTTTGATGCATAATTCATTTCCAAGTAACTATGACTTCTTTAATGACCAAACTTGCACGGATGATACATCTAAGGATGCATACTACCGGGCTTGCTTCAGATGCTGAATCTGACCTACATTTTCTGGTTGAGTGAACAGGTTAAAGTTTTTGGTGCAGGTTTCATTTCCTTGTAACTATAAGCCCTATGTTGACCAAACTTGCATGGATGATACATCTAAGGATGCATACTACCAGGCTTGCTTCGGATGCTGAATCTGACCTACATTTTGTGGATGAGTGAAAATGTTAGTTTGTGATGAATGTATCATTTCCAGTTAACTATGAGCCCTATAATGAGCAAACTTGCATGGACGATACATCTTAATATGCACACTAATGGACTTATTTTGGATGCTGAATTCGACATACATTTTTTCAGATAATAGACCAGGTAAAAGTTATGGGTGCAGGTCAATTACCAAAAAACTTGAAGGCTTATGTAACATTGTATAAACCAAACCAAACTTGCACAAATGTTGCATCAGGAGATGAAAACTCTCAAATTTGCTTTGGATGCTTAATTTTAATTACATTTTCATGAACAACTAGTTTAAATTTTTTATGTAGGTCTATTTAAATGTATTCGATTTGCTGAAATATTTTCATTTCTGGAATGTACACTTTTTGTTGGTTAATTGTGTGACTTTGCCTTACTTAAAGACAACATTCGTTGAGGTGAGCTCTGTAATCTCTGATTACCTATGTTTTATACATCAGAGACGGGAAAAAGAGTACAGAAGTGACATTACACAACAGATTTTAATAAAGAAGTTACTTTTATATGGCACGATATTCAATGAGAGTTTTTCCTCTATACTGAAAATAGTTACGGCATGTAAGAAGTAGAGTACTGATTGTTAAACGCAGACAATTGGGAACAATCTTGACCGCGAACAGCATCAAACAACGTGTATTCTTTGCTGCCTACAATGTAAGGCGATCTTTCGACTAAATTTTTACTGAAATTTGAATCTGCTTAAAAAACAAAAAACAAACGGACAGTAGTGAATTTGAATAAGTGCCTAAGGCACTTTAATAAAAATATTGAATGTAATTTTGTTTATAGACGGACAAAGAAATCATGACATTATAAGAGACAGAATTTACGCTTGCTTTCTTGTGCCGGTGTACACTTATATTCTTTCCTTATTTTTGCATAATTTTCTTATTAGATATGATATCATCATGAAACTTGAAATGCATGATCATAAAATGTTACTTTTTGCTATGACAAGGAAAGAAATTTAATTAAGCAAAGAGAAACTAAACTGTTTTCCCTGTCTACAACTTTTTGGGACAACCCTCGTACATATAACACTGAGAGACATTGCTACAATAGCTTCATATTGAAAGGCATTCCAAATATATGTAATTAAGTGACTAATGTATTATTTTATTACTTACAATTTATCTAAAGAAATACAGGCATATTGTCATTTTATTGTGAAGTTTAGCTATAGGATACATGTACTAATTGATATACAGCATGCATGCTGGGGTTAGCTTTGAACCTTGTTTTTTGTAGTGAGAGGTCGAATAGAATACAAATCATGAATCCAAATTTGAAATAGAAATATGTATTACCTGCAAATACACATTGATGACATATTGATTTGGATGCTGAACCATTGTTCTCTTTCACAGTGTATTGGCAGTAACATATGGGAGTGTTTTTATTAAGTTCTCTGGGTTTTTTCAAACAAATGGCTATATAAGCCTGCTAGTAATGTAAATGGTTTAATAGACCAGAGACCTGCTAATTGGATTTACAAAAAAAATATGCAATGGCATTTCTGTCATAATTTTAAAAAGCATGCAATTTAAAAAATTAGATTAGCAGACTGAACTTCACATTCATATAGTAACATGGTCTCACGAGAATTCATTATTTCCATGGGGCAGATCTAAGATAATGCACATGTACAATTGATCAATTGTCAAAACATGTATATTCATCATGTTCATTTTTCAAATAAATAAAGAGTCATCCAATTAAAATGAGAACATTCATTTTTTTCTTCAAAATAAACATTGTTGTGGATATTATAAATTTTTGTAAATAAAATGAAACCAATACTTTCACTTCTAATCCCATTTTATAGGCAAGAACTCGAGATCTTCTTATGCATAGAATTGTAATGTTTGTAGTTAGATATATAGATATCTTGCATGTCATTCTTCAAATTGTTTGAATCCCAGATTTGCAAATCTTTTATATAAACATGATAAAGTACATACATGTATTTTTTGTTTACTTTTGATAGGGTATGTTTGCATCCTGGGTACCAGAAATTGCAGATATATTGGGAAGAAGACAAAAATATGGTGGCTGCTATAAAAAAGAAAGGGGTAAAAAGTATGTAATAAAGGGTAAACTAAATCAGAAATTTTTATTCTACTCCAAGATATATAAATTTTAGTCAATTTTTAAATTAAAAACAACAGTTAATGCAATGTTAGATATTCATTAGGGCCCCGGCTTGGCGGGCGTCCAATAGTGATTAGTCTGTCCGTCCGGCTGTCCGTCCGAGATCTCTTGTCCGGAGCATATCTTCTCTCTCCTTGGCCCAATCAGGCTCATACTTCACCCACAGAGTGCCTTTGGGTAGCCGGTGTGCAGTGACCTTGAAGCATGTTTCTAGGTCAAACATCAAGGTCATAGCAGAATTATATGAAAAATCCTTGTCCAGAGCATTTCTTCTCTCTCCTTGGCCCAATCTGGCTGATACTTCACCCACAGAGTGCCTTTGGGTAACCGGTGTGCAGTGACCTTGAAGCATGTTTCTAGGTCAAACATCAAGGTCATAGCAGAATTATATGAAAAATCCTTGTCCGGAGCATATCTTCTCTCTCCTTGGCCCAATCTGGCTGATACTTCACCCACAGAGTGTCTTTGGGTAGCCGGTGTGCAGTGACCTTGAAGCATGTTTCTAGGTCAAACATCAAGGTCATAGCAGAATTAAATATGAAAAATCCTTGTCCGGAGCATTTCTTCTCTCTCCTTGGCCCAATCTGGCTGATACTTCACCCACAGAGTGCCTTTGGGTAGCCGATGTGCAATGACCTTGAAGCATGTTTCTAGGTCAAACGTCAAGGTCATAGCAGAATTAAATATGAAAAATCCTTGTCCCTAGCATATCTTCTCTCTCCTTAGCCCAATCTGGCTCATACTTCACCCGCAGAATGCCTTTTGGTAGCCTGTGTGCAGTGACCTTGAAGCATGTTTCTAGGTCAAACGTCAAGGTCATAGCAGAATTAAATATGAAAAATCCTTGTCCGGAGCATTTCTTCTCTCTCCTTGGCCCAATCTGGCTGATACTTCACCCAGAGTGCCTTTGGGTAGCCGGTGTGCAGTGACCTTGAAGCATGTTTCTAGGTCAAACTTCAAGGTCATAGCAGAATTATATGAAAAATCCTTGTCCGGAGCATTTCTTCTCTCTCCTTGTCCCAATCTGGCTCATACATCACCCACAGAGTGCCACTGGTCAATGGGTATGCAGTGACCTTGGTGGAAGTTTCTAGGTCATGGTCAGAATTAGCCTCTCTGTTTAAAATCTTTGTTTGGTGCATAAATTTTTCCCCTTAATTTCAGTCAGCCTCAAACAACACATTCCATAATACATTTAAACTCAGTTATAAAGAAGTCACTGAGACCTATGAAATAACTTCGCTATATCCGTAATTCGTCATATCTGTTTAATGAATTCCTTAAATTTTTATAGCTGGGGAAACAAGATAACTTCAATATATATCTGTAAATTTGCAATATCCGTGAAGTGGTACGAAACAACTTTTACTGTAGTACACAAATGTTCCTCTTCAAAATAAACCCTTTTAAACTACCTTACATTTTCATGTTCATTGTTGAAAGCGGGGCCCTTTGAGATGGCCACCATCTCAATGATATCTAGTTGTGTCAATGTTAAAGTACTTACTGTTAAGAAACTTCAAGTAATTAAATCTGTTGTGTTTAAAATATTTATCTTTCTTTCAGGCATATTGTAGTGTGTGGCCATATCACCTTTGATTCTGTGTCCAATTTTCTAAAAGATTTTCTTCACAAAGATAGAGAGGATGTGGATGTAGAAATAGTTTTTGTTCACAAGTAAGTTCAACATATTCATGTTCACAAGTAAGTTCAAGTTCATGTTCACAAGTAAGTTCAACATGTTCATATTCACAAGTAAGTTCAGCATGTTCATATTCACAAGTAAGTTCAGTATGTTCATATTCACAAGTAAGTTCAGTATGTTCATAAGTTCAACATGTTCATGTTCACAAGTAAGTTCAGTATGTTCATGTTCACAAGTAAGTTCAGTATGTTCATCTTCACAAGTAAGTTCAACATGTTCATGTTCACAAGTAAGTTCAACATGTTCATGTTCACAAGTAAGTTCATTATGTTCCTGTTCACCAGTAATTTCAGTATGTTCATATTCACAAGTAAGTTCAGTATATTCATATTTACAAGTAAGTTCAGTATGTTCATATTCACAAGTAAATTCAGCATGTTCAATGTAGATGTGCCATATAGATATCATAGTTGCCAACTCACCCGATTTTTCAACCCGTAACCAGATTATTTTTTATGACCCAGCGGGTCATGCTTTTCACCCGATTTTTGCAGAATAACCTGAAAATCTCCCGATTTCCGGATTTGGTTCGTAAATTAGGTTGCACTTTGAACTTCCAGTTACAACCCAAGCTTAGATCTACCAGAGACGTATACGTCTCTGGATCTACGTAAACAATGCTGATGGATTAATTATCAGTGCAGGTGTAAACAATTAACTGGGTGTTGTTTTGACAAATCAATGTTTGAAGTCAATTAAAATGGCTTCCGATAGAACTAGATCATTATCAGGGCCAACAGGAACAAATTGAACCAAACACATGTCTCTGATTGAACCAAGAAAAAGAGAAGCGATATTTATGTACATATCAAGGAATCTTGGGGAAAAAAACTTTCATTCTAGATAAAATAAAGTGATCAAAGAAGTGTAGGCCTAACTTCAAATTTAAAACATGATGCAGTAGTTAATTCATTAAGAGAGAGGAAAAACAACTTCAAAACTGAAATTGGTATACTTTCAAATTTAGCAGAAACTGAAAAGGCTTTTTTAAAAAAAATGCACATTTACTTCAGGTCAATACTGAAATATGAAACCTTCAATTTTTATTTTTAACATGTAAATTAAAGCAAATTATGTATGAATTTTTTTGTCATAGTAAATTAAATCCTTTTTCATTAATTTTCAATAAAAGAATTCTCAATACACAAATACTTTGTATATATGTATAAAATTTAATCATGGTAAATTCGTGAATGTCGTTACGCGTTATGACCAGATTTTTTACTTTCCAAATCTGGTCATGACCAGATTTTTACATGCTGGAGGTTGGCAAGTATGATAGATATACATTGTGTTTGTCGTACAGATTTACTGAAGTATCATTGTGTTGTTCGGTTTAGTCATTTTGAAGCTATCACATGTTTTGGACAACAGTTTGAAATGTAAATTCAAGGAAATAAGAAGGGAGAAAAATAATCTTTTAAAATGAGACTTAGTTACTGTGCTGAGCCTTCTGGTCCATAGGCCTTTTGTTACAGTAACACACATTTTAATGAAACTAAGAAATATTTTGTTCATGATTGAGCCCAAAATGGTCAAGATTGAAGTAAAAATACTTTGTTCACTTAAACAATAAAATGCTTTCTTTGTTTGTTATTACTGGAATTAACGGAAGCAGCTGTTGCAGAAAAAATTAAGTGGGTTATGTAAATTTTTTCTGCAATAGCTGCGACCGTTAATTCCAGTAATAACAAACAAAGAAAGACATTTTATTGTTTATATTTATAACTGTTTAAATAATCGTTTAAAATAGGATTAAAAAGGTTAATTATTGTATTAATGATGCGAACATCTTTATACGTTTCATTGATGGAACAGCCACTGATCAAGAAATCTGTACAGGCGACATGCCTAATGTAGTTCATGCAGTGATTAACGCAGTGGGTTTTCTTAAGAAATAAAGGAGAAATTATTCAGTGGATGTAAATATATGCTAATAAAAAAATTTCGTTGTAAGCTCAAGTATGTTCAAGGTAGATATGAAATAGTCTGTCATCACAGATTTACATATAGAATTTTCACTGTATGTATACCTAAAACATCTTTGTTCAAGTTACTTTAGTTTGGATATTTAGCCATTGAATCCCCACTTTCACAAGAAAATTGATCCATGTGAACAAATTGTTCATTTGCCAATCATGATGAATATTTGGAGAAGATCAGCAGAGAAATAATCCAAAAGTCAATAAAAAAAAATTATTTGGTTTTGAATTTTAGAATGAATGTTACTATTGTGTCTTAGAGAAATCAGTGAGGAAGCCACAATCCCTGAATGGTGATCTCTTAATAGGGCTGTTGGGCTGTACTTAAAAAAAGGCTGCTGCTGTTGTCTTGGAATTTAATTAGACTTTCCATGATGAAATACCTGCTTTAAAGAATGAGTCTTATTTTTTTTTTTTTTTTATTGATTATTTCCTTACACCTGTTTCTTTTTTATGTTTCTCTGACAAAGAACTATATGCGGTATATTGCATATGTTTGCCCCCACAAAAGTCAAATTTTGAAAACTTCCTGAAATGTGCTGAATTCAATAAATTGTACGAGAAATATAAGTTAACAGAAAATATTATAGTTCCAGAGCAGTGTATTCACAATTTCTGTTTTTATGACGTCACAAACTAGTCCGATTTTATATCCTTTTTCAGAAAGAGGACAAAATGGACAAAATTTCAACAATTTAAGCTTTAGAATTTATAGAGCGCATGTGTGTTCAGGAACAATATTGACATATTTCATTGATATTATCATTCTACACATTATATCAAAATATTGATCCTGAACACACATGCGCTCGGTGACTTTCATTTAAAATATCGACGAAATATGTACATTTTTCTGCAAAATTCATAAAAAACTGAAATTTACGTCATATTTGTGACGTCATTACGTACATATGACGTCATTACTTATGAAATTATTCAGTGCTTTGAAGTCAGCATATACTCCTCTGTTTAAGGACTTAATTAAATATTACTCCATCAAAGTTTGATTTTGGGGGGCAAATGTTGGTTAATACCGCATATAGTTCTTTATGAAATATTAAATTTCTATACAACAGAACAGAAAATTTGGCTTGATTCTGAAGAGCTAAGGCACCAAACAATTTAATTTTTTTCATTGTCAGTGAAGATTGGGGAAAATCATTTTCTCTTCACCAAAAAAAAATATAATGTGCCCCCTCCCCTTCCCAAAAAAGGGAGAAATTGCCCATTTCTGTAACTGTTTTGGGATGGGATAGAAGTAGCAACAGACGAGCACAGATTAATTGTTTTCAAAATCTTCCAACCTCATTCCTCCCTTCACAATCAAATGAAAATAAAGTAAAATGATTTACTGTATACAGGGAAATTTTCGTCCCTGTTTTATTTTCGCCCATTTCACCCTCTTCTTTTTTGGGTGAATTTAAAACGGGGCGAATTTAAATTACACAACATAATTTCCTAAACAGAACTATGACTGGGCGAATTTAAAATGGGGCAAAATTGTTTGCAAGTGCAAAAAGGCGAAAATAACACGGGGCGAAAATAAACATGTATACAGTATATAGTTTCAGAGCATTTGATACATGACAATGTATAATCTGAAATTTTCTTTCAGACAAGATTTTCAGACTCGGAGATACCTTACTGTTAACATATTACTAATTCATTACTCATTAAACTTCTGTAGAATTCTACCTGACCTAGAATTAGAAGGGCTGCTAAAGAGACATTTCACACAAGTGGAGTTCTTCCATGGGACTGTGATGGACGCTAATGATTTGGCCCGTGTCAAGGTATCCTGGACTGTATTTAGTCCTATCTACTGTAGTGATGTACCTTCAACACCTTTCATTAAATAACCAAGAATTGATTATGTAAAATTTTGTAATGATTTTAGTCATGTCATTGAGATATTACCACAATCCATTTAAAGGATTCACAATGGTAGCATCTTATGACTATTTTTTGAAAATTTGGAAAAAACTACATATTTCTTTTTTGTACCTGCATTTTGAGGTTCAACTTGACACTTATGTCTATGATTTTAAGTTTTACAAGGGGTTATAGTAGATAAGATCAAGAGCCACTTTCGGCCTTATTTGGCCCTTAGAATTTCTGAAACAACAAAACCGATCAGTTTAGGTTTCAAATGCAGTATTTATCACTTGGAGTGTTGGTGACAACGTAAAGTATCTATTAACCGTGACGTGATTTGCCATCTAGTCAATGCATTATGACGTCATAAAATGCGTCATTTTCCTCAAATCCTGTAAATTCCTTTGAAAATGACCTAAAGTTGAAGCATTTTTTCAATATTTCATATAGAGCACAACCTCTTATCCAAAATATGCAAATACATAACGAAAGCTCTATTTCTGAAGATCAAAAAACATGTTTTATTTTTTGGATCATGGGCTGAGCTCATATTTTAATTCTTTGCTGAAAGTAGTCAAATAAGCATGTTTTCTGCAAATTTTAAGAACATTACAGTTTCTCAAACCTGTTTTCCAATATCTTGATTCTCAAAACAAAATTTTATTATAGAAAATGAAAGCACCAAGTGTCTAATTTATTTTGATAGTTAATTAATTGATATAAGTACAGGGCCATTTTATGCATAAGATGGCTCTTGCTCTTTGTTTTCTAATTATTGATTGAAGAATACATACATGTACCCTTGTACAGATGCTGAAGACCACTTTTGAAACTTGCCATAAAGGTTTTTTAATAATTAACAAGTTCTGCAATACAGCATAAAAAAATCCAGAAACATATTTAGTATCCATAAATATTTTATCATCTAAACTTCCATGATATTGGATTTTGAGTAAAAACACTTATGAATAAACTATGACCCGAAATTTCCTAAATGGGATTTTATTGGGCTGTGCTATAAAACTGGACTGAAGCTGTAATAAATTTGTGTGTGTTTTACAGATTGAGTCAGCTGATGCCTGTCTGGTTCTGGCCAATAAGTATTGTGAGGATCCCGACCAAGAGGACGCAGCCAACATAATGAGAGTCATCTCTATCAAGAACTTCCACGCTGAGATTAAAGTCATTGTACAGCTGATGCAATACCATAACAAGGTGATTAAAGCGTTTATGTGCTGGCGAACAATAGATGAGAGCTGCACAGAGCTGGAGGAAAGAGACTCCATGAAAATAAAATCTGATCCTACAGTCTAGCACTGCTCTGATTAAAGTATAACAGAATGTAAAGTCTGCATCATTTCAGTAGAGTATCAAACCTATTAATCTAATTACAAAAAAGCTATTTGCAAAATGAACCAAAGTGAAAAATAATACAAATTTTAAAGTACTTTTCAAGAGTTCTTCATATTTAGTGTTCAATGATTAAAAATAAGTCAGCTATAAACTGCCATAGTTTATGGAAATAGGTCAGCTAGCTGACATAGTTTATTTTATAGACTTGGAGTTATAGAAATGAACTGTACATGATTTCTTGTTAGTCACACTCTCTTGGGAAATTACTGAGAAAAACACTTCATCTTGAGAATGGTGATGAAATTAAATTGAAATTGTACTCAAGGATAGACATAAACTGAAGGACAGATGATACAAACAAAAAATGGATGCCTGGATTGGTACATGTATATTTTTTTTTGAACTATTAATTTCATTGCAAATAATGAAAATAATAAATTTCTAGAATATGAAGAAATTGTAAACATTCTGTAATGTTCAATATTCTACCCTTTTGAAACCATCCTTATTATTCTATACAAATATCTTTCACTTCAAATTCCATTTTTGTGCAACTTGGAATAAAAAATTAAAAACTACTCAGTGAAACTTTTTCATTTTATTCATGAAAACATGACACAAGTGGTTATTTTCAAAATTTTTGACAAAAGTTTGTATCATCTGACCTTAACTTCACTTTACAAATAAGGATAGGACAACAGTATTTGAAGTTAAAGACATTTTTTTTTAGCTACAAACAAATGGGACCACAAACAGTGTTGATTTCATTGTAGTACCTTAATCTCTTCTCTTACATTGCACACTAAATCTCATGTCTTTTGCTGTACGATCTACTCAAATCAATTCAGAAGATTCTTAAATATTTTATTTTTTTCATCATTATATATTACGTCCTTGAAATGGACACAAAGTGTTACAATTGCTACCAATGGACAGCTTTTGTAGATTCTCCAAACCTGTCAGCTCCTAAATCACAGCTTTCACATCCTTCAGAAAGCAAGTGAACTGTAATGGCATTTTGATGATAGATATTGTAATTTTCTTTAGAATATTTCTTATTATTTTGTTCATCAATCTTGTTTTATTGCTTTCAACACAATGCTTTGATGGAGAAGCTAAAAAATAATGACTTATTTCTGTGATTTATGACAGTAATAATTGCCGTGAAATAATATTGTGGAAGATTTCTTGAGAGCAAGCTATATATTAATTCATAGATTTCCTCAGGGAATATTGCAATCTCAAAATATTTCTGAAAAATGGATATACATGTACAATAAATGAAGATACATGAAAGCTTTAATTAAGCATGAGATTGACTTTGCACTGCTCATGAAATCTTTAAACTAGAGGGAGTTTGGGTATGAAGTCTTTCCATTTCTTGAACACTAAATAGTTTAGGTCTTACAAAATACATTTACGATTTCCATTGATAATTTTCAAAATATTCTTATAGTATCATGTTCTCAGACCAAAAATATTTTAAAAATCAAACATTAAATGGGGATTGGAATGGATAACAAATAAAAGAAAATCCTGTTCAATAAAGGTCACATGCAACATGGATTTTCTTTGCTGCAACATCTGTTATAATTTTTATTTGCTTGGCTAATTATTCATACTGGGCAAAGTGAAACCTGTCTCACATGAATTTTGAGCTGATCATTCATTTAAGAACTTGCAGTATCAGAGTAATATATATCTCCAGATGTATCCAAATGTCATACTTATGCAAAGCTGGTCATAATAAACTGCAGAACTTATGTGCCTCAGTAATTACAACATAGTAAGAGAGTATTGAACTAAAGTGACAGCATGCAAGTGAAGTCAGAGTATTATTCATTCCTCAGGAAAGACAAGGTTGCTTCCCATATTTAGTATGTGTTTGACAGTACATAAATTTATAAACCAGTACAGTAAAACTCGTTTAGTACGAACATGGATATAGCGAATTCACGGATATAGCGAAGTTTTTCGGGGTCCCCGGCAAAATTCTTAACAAATCTTTGTAACATTTTACGGTTATAACGAACTCTGATATAACAAATTTATGGATATAGCGAACTGATTTTGAGTTCCGTTGAGGTTAAATATAATGAAATTTACATCTTTTATAACGAATTTTCAAAGATCTCAAAATTTGATAAATTGAACTGACTTTATTTTCTTTTAGCACTTGTATATAAAATTAAATTCATAATAAAACCTTTAGTTAGTTATCGAAGGTATGTTTTATAGGATTCGCTTCCCTGACATATTAATACTTGAAGGAAAAAACATGCATATTGCGATTTCGCTGTATATGGTTTTAAGAATTCGTTATACGGATATAACGAATTACGGATAAAGCGAATTAAATTCACAGGTCCCCAGGACTTCACTATAACCGAGTTTTACTGTATGTCTTTTCTCAATCTTGCCGGCTGAGTGAGCTTCAATAGATTTATAGTTTCTTGCAATTGTAGACTAAAAACTTCATGTTATTATATCCCACGCAACAAGCTGCGGGAGGTATAATGTTTTTGACCCATCTGTCAGAGTTTCAGTCAGTCAGTAAGTCAGTCAGTCTGTCAGTCCTGTTTTTTGTCAGGGCAACTCCTCTAAAACCGCTGCACACAATTTCGTCAAACTTTGCAGATATTTAGGACACAATGTGTAGATGTGCATATTACACTAAATTTATTTTACACTTAGATTTTTGGCCATATCTTGAATATGAAGATGAACAGTTTGTCAGCGCAACTCCTCATAAACTGTAGCACAGAATTTCATCAAACTTTGCAGATATTTAGGACACAATGTGTAGATGTGCATATTACCAGGAAATTCTGATTCCTTTATTTTTTTCCGGGAATTTCAGCACTTCCACTTTTGGGGGAGTGTGGGGTATGTGAGCTTGCTCACTTTTTCTTTCATTGTGAATCAAGGTAAGTGCATGTGTTATGCATCTGAGGGGATAGATAAAAAAAAGTGAGGTTTGAATTATTTCATCTTGTTTTTAGGCTTACTTGCTGAACATTCCAAGCTGGGACTGGAAGAGAGGAGATGATGCTGTGTGTGTAGCTGAGCTTAAGCTGGGATTTATAGCTCAGAGCTGCCTAGCTCCCGGCTACTCCACCTTAATGGCAAACCTCTTCACCATGCGATCAGACAAGCCTGTGAGTTATCTCCCTTTGTTTTACAGAGATACTGGTCCTTTGTAGTTAAAAATTTCCTATAAAACCTTGTGCTTTATGTGAAATGAATGTGAACATTTTAAAATCACCAAGCTGTACATGACGTGATGTTATCCATGCACAACTTAAAAGCATTGGTTGCATCCAATTTTTTTTTTTTGGTTATGATTTTCCCTCCTTTTCTCTGTAGTCCTGATGATCAAATACTCATTTAATCTGTAAGAAAGGTAATAAAATTTGTTTAGCATGAACATTGCTACAGAAGTAACATTAAAAAATCATTTAAAGTAATAAAAAAACTAACTTACACATCAATCTATACAACAGGGCAAATTTTCTGGTTTAGAGGTAATTCACAATAGTAGCATTAGAGATTCAGCACATATTTCAAGTCTGTAGAAAAATTAGCATATACCAAGCATGGCTTAACATTTTTTTTTATTTCTTTAATTATTGTCTAGTACATATATTAGATTTTATTAGATTTAGATAGAACTTTCATTAATTTCATTTATTTTTAGTACATCATTTCAACATCATGTTCATATTCTGTTAACTTTTTTCTTCTATTTTGATTTTAATGAGATTTTCCTTATTTTCACCTGTAGAAAGGTTACTTGAGATCTCTTCATCTATTGGTAAGCAGCCATGTTGTACTCACTGAGCATGCTCAATAAGTGATGCATAAAACTGCATCTGGAAAATGGAATGGGCTATATAAAAAAAACTAACTCTGTACACTGTACATTTGCTTTAAGATATTTACATGTGTATATGTACCAAATATTGATCTGACTATAAAAACTATATCAAATCAATATCACATTATGTTGGCAAATACAGATCTTGTAAACAGACAATAGAATACATAAGTATTTTTTAAATCCCAGTATATACAATACTATTTTGGAAAGTAAAATTTCATCATTCAATTTTTAATTAAAAGTGTGATCTCATTTTGCAGTTTTCAAAGGTAGGGAAATAATGTAAACTCCTAACAAAATGCTTCCAAGTTATTGGGACTATGTATTTATCTAAATCTATCATATATCATTCATTGTCCTCATCACCATAAATACAATCTTTTTACTTCTGATTTAAAAATGAAACTGAATGTATACTTATCTCTTAAAAGCAAACCAAATAATGACAGAGCTTTGCAGCATGGGAAGTGTACCATTGTACTATGTAGTATAATGTACAGTGCCGGTATTTCAGGGCTTTATAAATTGGCTGTCCCTTCATGTGATCTGACCAATTATATCCTTTCCCACCTGTTTATTGCAGTATATTAGCTGTGGTCTAGTCAATTGCTTGGAATGGCTGTGATGACAGCAGTGAAATGGCTATTGAACTATATTGTATGAAAATTTATAATACTCATTAATTATAATAATGTGTCTTACAACAGTGTCAAATATTATGGACATGTCGGTATGAGTTCGAAGTCCTAATCACTTTTTCTTTTTGCAGTTTAACTTCTATATCTTGAAGTTTTTCTTGGTCCAATAGAGTCTATGATATTATGATGTGACTGTTCTTTATACTCCAAACAGGAACACATCTTGATAGAATTCATGAAATTTACATGTATTTGTTAATTTCTGGATAAAAATGATTTTTATCTGGACTCTGTCTTTGTGGGTAATTTTAGAAAGGAATGGAAGGAAATAAAGACAAAAAAAATGCAGCTTACAAAGAGTCATGATTGTCCAATATGGTATATTGGTATTAAATGTTATAAGAATACATTGTAACATAAGAATACTTGATTTATGTACATATATACACTATAAATGTATTCCTTACTATAGGTTGCTAAGAATCATTTACATGTGTTCAGAGTATTTTATAAAAACAATGCATGTCCATATACAGCTTGCTTTACTCTACATTCCAATTTCCTCCCTCTGCATCCTTTAGTTGTCAACATCCTTTATGTTATGTTGCTGATTCTGAGCTTTTGTGTTTACAGGCCACGGACATGCCCCAGTGGCAGTGTGATTACATGAGAGGCACCGCGATGGAGATGTACACAGAATATCTGTCCAGTTCCTTCAACTCAATGACATTCCCAGAGGCAGCAGAGTAAGATCTCAACATTCTAACAGATTTCAAACCTTTACTGTTCACTAAAACACTGAAGGACAAGAAAAATTTGATGTTGTTGCTTTTTTCAAGTCATTTTAGAATTGGTCTCCTTATAGCATTTAGAAATTGGGAGAGCTATTTTGGATTGTAAAACCAAATCCTCAAGCTATATAGGATTTATTCCATTGCCACAATAGGCAATTGCTATACCTAACTTGGAAACTACGAACCAGTTTCTGAAATGAACAATTATTGATTTTAACCATTAAGGGATTCCAATGACAAAGAGAATGACAAAATAGTTAAAAAAAACTTCAGTCTGTAATCATCAGAGACTTTGGAAGTTGAAATCAATATCTATAAATATGCCCTGATTTTTGCAGGCTTTGTTTCTCTAAGCTGAAGCTGTTGTTATTGGCAATAGAGGTCAGACAGGAAGACGGAAGGGAGAGCACTCTGGCGATCAATCCAGGGAGTAAGATAAAAATAGAAAACGCCACCCAGGGCTTCTTCATAGCCGAGTCAGCGGAAGAGGTCAAACGGTGAGAAGGGATGTTGATGTATGAGAATAAAAGTTCATGATTAGAAGGCTGTTACTTAGTTAGAAGGGTCTAACTTTTTTTATCTGTTTTCTTACATACATTGACTGCTTTTAGGGCATTTTATTACTGTAAGTCGTGCCATGCGGAGGTGACTGATGTTAGAGCCATCAAGAAATGCCGCTGTAGACCTCGTAAGTCTTATCTTTATATATAAGTCTTATATAGGTAATAACACTGCATATTTCATATTCCATAAATGCATTTTAAAGTTTTACATTTTGAATGAATGAATGATCATAAGTTCACATAATTCCAAATGCTTTTATCATTGAAAATAAATGTTGCTATTATTTATGATCATGTATAGCTGTGTATTTGTATAAAAATTATATGCAGTAACATTTGTTGACATCATGAAAGATAACATTAAATTTGCTTTTTTGTCTTTGTGAATATGATTTTTAAACATAGCATGTTGTTTCTGGGGTGTTTGAAGCTTGTGTACTAACGGTTTGACTCTTTGCTTCCCTGCTAGTGGCCCAGTTTAAGAAAGGAGTGACTGCCGTTATAGGTGAATATCTCAATACAATCTTTCTATCAATGCTCAGATATTGTCTTGTGTAAATGTTTTTTTTTATGTATAACTTTTAGATTAAAGCATTTTATATAGGAACAATTTAAGAGTAAATAACTTTTTTTCAGGAAAGTTTAGATTTATATTGAACAAATGATAAATTGTCTTTGATGTATTCATGTATACTATAGTACATGTATTCCTGAACTGTTCTGGCTGACAGCATTTCTTTTATCCTAGGTATTGCACAAATGCAACCATGTACTCATGTGATGCTTTTTTTAATGTGATTTATTTGCAGCTACGTATTATTTGTAAAAGTATTATCAATAATGATATATTCTACAAAAAGTTGCATCCACGTGATAGTACATCCATTCAGATGTATATTACTGTACACTATTCCAAAAAAATGTTTTCTCTCTGTGTTCAAAAAATTCTCAATCCTTTATTAGCAAAAAAGAAAAAAAAAACATGAGAAGTTAAAAGATTTTCATTAGAATAGTTTTAACATTAGGTCATTTTTGACAAGCAATGAGATGCCCAAGTTATACTGTAAAACTTGGGTTGGGACAGTTTACACTTTATAAACTGCAAAGCAGTTTATAAGAAAGTGTAAACTGCCCCAGCCCAGGTTTAGCAGTTTAACTTGGGCTGCTATTTATTTCATTCCTTATAATTTAATTTTTAATCATTAAGTATTGAAAACAAGACAATTTCTCCCTCAAAAACGTCTTCAAATTGTTCATATTTTAAACCTAACGTCAAGTGGATTGATACGTTTTTGACGTATATCATTGTGACGTAGGCAACCCAGATTATACAATTTAGATTAATTTTCTAGCCAATTAAATGATGCGTTACAACCAAAATTAAATTATGTACTGATAAACCTAAGTTAAGCCTCTCTATCATCAGTGGGTGTCCTCAACCTAGCTGCAAGTGAATGTTATGTTGCCTTGATTGGGTTCCTTGTTTGCATATACATTCTTAAATATTGAGATTCTGTAAATGAGGTGTTATGTGCATGACAACTGCATGTTTCTATATAAATGTTAATTATATACTGTGCAATAGATTGTATAAGATGATATTTGAATTTTAGGATTTGGGAACAAATTAGGTGAGAGACATGGAAAGTCATATCGGTGCAATATTGCATGTCCTGACACACTGAACATTTATAACATGTATATCTTTAGTTGACTTCAGATTAATTATTTTTGTTTGATAAATACAAACACAGAGTGTATAGAAAACCTTCTAAGTGATTTTATTACCTCTTGCATTGCTAAAATGTAAATCTGAGTTTAATCTAATAGTACCGGTAATTAATTTCATCATAATAAATGAATTCTTTCCACTATTACAGTGTTTTTAAAGAATTATTCTCATTTTTCTAAAAGTGGATATAAAAATCTTTTAGGAAACTATAATGGGAGGATGGGAATTGATCAAGTAATGCATTATGATACTTTTAAGAACATAAATTTTTTTGAAATTTTAATTTGACAGAAGGTTTGCCGAGATACGAAAATAATATGTTGCTTCTTATGAAGGTTTTTTGACGTAGTGATACAAGCATGCTCTGCATGATGGGGGTTTCTAAGGTTTGGTTTTACAACTGGAAAATTATTGGAAATGTAGGTAAAATGTTATTTTTGAAAGACAAAAGTGAAAACACATAATTTTAAAACACTGTCAGTTAAATTATTTATATCTTATTTCAGGTTCATTAAAACCTTATGTAACCTGCACACATTTATTGTCATTTTCACACTTAGTTAAATACAGGTTTTTTGCAATTTGATGGAAGGTTTGCCCTGCAGGGCTGATATGGATTTGCGGGGCTGATAAATATCAATATGTTGCTTCTTATGAAGGTTTTTTGACGTCAATATCACACCCTTAGTAAATTAAACCACAAAAACAGTACTTGTGATCATACACAATTTTTGGTGGGTTCATATTCTCTTAATTTTAAATTTTTGAAAAAAAGGTAAATCTTGATTTACAAATACATGTAATAATTGATTTTAAATTACGGATTGAGTGCATTGAAATAGAAGTAGAAACAAACCCAAATCGTATGAGACAATAGATCATGTATATTTTAAAACACTGTCATGATTATTTAGTTATTTCTTTTTAATTTGTTCTGTATTTTATTACTAAGTATGTAATAAATATAAAACATTTTCCATAAACCTTATGTAACCAGCACACATTTATTGTCATATAATATATTTAACACCTAATTTATTAATCTATATATAATAAAATGGTACATTTGTGCTAACTGATGCATGTTGTAATTATAGCTACTGGCAGGTTTAGGAAGTACAAACTTAATCAATCCTGGAGACAAAAAGTCAGTTCATTCCGCTATTGTGAGTGCTAAAGAAATACAAGTGAATACAAAGCTTTATTAACCTGGCTAGAAAAGAAGCATTTAGTGTTCACAGCTATAAATATTGGGCGCTGCATTAACCCTTAAAAACTTGCTTAAAGGGCTAAGCTTGGCAAATGAGTTTGGAGATGGGCATATTCTAAAACATGGCTTGATTTAGCACATTCTGACTGTATATTTAGAAATTTTGTTTTTGTACTAAGAGTTTTTATTGAAATATAGCCATGCATTAGGTTTCTTCTACTGCATCTAGTATAGAAATAATATCTTTAATATTATTTATAATCTTTACTCTTTATTAAGCTTTAGATTGACTTAGAATTAAAATTATATTAGGGGTACTTATAGGGTATAGGGTTCAATACATCAGAAAACTACATCAGTAATCATGACACAACATGATATAATCTAGAAATCATGATCCATTGTTGAGCTGGTCTTGTGTGATCTATCACTGTTATATGGATATGGTTGTGTGTTTGTTCATTCACACAGTGATTTGGTTGGATATGTATTAATTTTTCATTTGAAGGTTTTAAAAAATGCAGTACATGTATAGTATAATGAAATATAAATTTATATTCTTGGAATATAACTAGCGTTATTGAAAAAAACAAACAAATGCATCATTTTCATCATTTCTACATCATAGACACTCTGAAATGTAACAGATTTGACTTTTAAAAAAGGAGCTTAGCTTTGAGATGTAAACTTAATACTGTTAGTAACAGTTTGTTTTTACCATGTTAGTTACATATTTATCTACATAAAAGAAAACTCACAGCCAGAAAACTTTTTCTCATTTATCTCACTGTCAATGAATTGAGATTTTAGAACTCATAATTCTGATTTTGAATATATTTTAAAAGATATTTGAGCTTTATCCTTATATCTGTTTATATTTTCAAAATGAAATGTATCTGTCTATCTTAATTGTTGTACATGTATATCCATGTGATATTCAGTTTCTACGTATTTATTTGAACCATGTTTTTCTTTTGTAGCTGCAAATCCTTTACTGAGTAAGAAAGATCGACCAGCCTCAGGGTCAAAGGACAAGGCGGGGGGAAATGTCTCCAATCCCCTGATGACAGGGTAATTATGTGCTTGATCTATATTATCGTACAGGCTGTAAGGCATCAAGTTACTACAGTTATATATATAATGTAGGACAAGAAAGAAAAATTAATATTGTGTACTTATTTCACAGGGAAAATGTTGCCTCCGTTTTATTTTCGCCCCTTTCGCCCTAGCTTTGGTTGGACGAATTTAAGACGGGGCAAAAATGGTTGCAAGTTTAAAAGGGCGAAAATAAAGCAGGGTGAATATATATACCCTGTATACAGTATGCAATTCAGTTCTTTTTTTTTTTTCTTCTTTAAATACCAATACTTTTATCAAAGTCGATGAAAATATGAAATTCAAACATAATCGGTTTTGTATGATTGATTTTAAGTTTATTGTTCTGATGTTCCTAATATCAATTTTTGAATTCCTGTACAGAATATTAGAGGACATTCAAGTGGTTGAATGTAGACATACATTTCAATGTTTCCTTGAAAACAACTTTGACAAATAGTGCCAATGAATTGTTAATTTTATGTCTACTGTGTTTTTATTTTCTAGAGAAAAGAGGATATCATTTTCTTTAGGCAAAACTGAGAAACTGACCAAGCATATGTCTATGAAGGGTCCGCGACTTGCCATGTAACTAGGTTTTGTCTGGCATGTGTCTTGTCCCAGAAAATTTACTGCTTACTAATAATACAGAGATTGGCTTACTTTGTGAAACCATTGCATCCATTTTACTGTGTATAAGTCAATGTTTCTTTATTCTTAGTGATGGACTGGAAAAAAACTTGCGTTATAGATAGGTCAATACTTACAGCATTTGTATTTAACATGCTTCATGATTCAGGATAGATGAATAATTGAATTAATTTGTTAAATAGCATGCATATGTTTGAGTCCATGGTCGATTAGTTTTTAGCTGGCTTATTGGGTTCGCAGTTGATCATATTCAGTTTATATGAAACAGTAACTTAGTGTAACAGATATCAAATGATACCCTCCCCAAAAAAAAGAGAGATTTAAAAAAAGCAGTCCTAAACTATAGTTGTGTTATCCATGGATTGTGTTCTAGGAAAAAAATGAATTAACTTGTACTTGTACAGTGTATTTTTCTTCTTCTGTTGAGAGATTTAGATTGTTTTTATGTTTTAACTAATATCCAGCTAGTCAATACTTAGCCTGATGTTGATAATGTGTTAGAGGAGCATGTTTAGCAAACATTGGGAAAATCTTAGGAAGCAAAGAATCTCTTATTAAGTAACACTTGTAGATGCTGAGCTTTATTAGAAACTACATATACTAAAAAAATGTCACATAAACATATTCATATAGGGTTTCTGTTTTCAGAAAAATCACAAAATTTTCGTGGGAATCAATAATTGTTCCTTACAAAATGCCATGTAAAACCTAGTGCAGTCTAATTTAACCTTGTAATTTGAGGTGGCTTGTTTTGTTCTATATTTCCCTGTACCTGCTGGTAAATTGAATTGCTCGTTAATTATTTGTGCATTGTTTGTATTAATCCACAGGGCCATAGCAAGCTTGTTGTCAAAATCCAAAGAGAATCAGTAAGAATTGGCACTTTGTTTGTGGGTCTGCATGTTCATTATTGTCACTACAGGAACTTGATCATGCCTCCTTCAGTGCGTCATTTTGTTTAAAATTCTTACAGTTTATGTTAAATTGTAAAAGGCCGTATTAATCTATGAAGACAATTAAGTTTCCAGACCAGAGACATTAGAAAAGGAAACTTTATTTTTTTCAAATTGATGACCAAAAATATTTTTATAAAAAATGCAAACATAAGCAAAAGAAAGCTGTCAGAGAAAGTTTTATAAGAGTACCTGTGAAACACAACTGGAATTTCATCTTCAAAAAATTTGATTCACTATAATCATAGCAAAAAGAAGGTGAATGTATTGAAAAAAAAATCAAAGGCATTATTTTTCCAAACTGGTCTAAATATAACTTTTTTTCACGTTCTGAGTATTCAAAAGTGTTTGTTCAGAGGCAAGTTCCTTTGTTGTCAAAATTAATGTGGAATAAATGAATGCATTTTCTTTGAGGCATGACAATGTGTATTACCATTGATATTGAGTTTTACTAATTCATGTACATATTATAATTACCTATGCATTCAGTTTTGGAACAGCAAATTGAAAGAAATAATGAAATAAAATTACTATTTTTTTCATATTAGAAAGACACAGTGTATTGTAAATTAAGTAATGCACACAGAATATGATTAAATTTTTTTGTAAGCACTTTAGTTAGTCCTAAAGTTTTACTTTGCAGAAAGAATTTTGAGCCAATTAATTTCAAGTTTTGGGGATTCCAGAAAAAAAATTATAGGGAGAAGGCAGTATAAAAAAAATTCTGCCATTTCAGTATTTTAAAAATGATTAATCTCCTGTTTATCTAGATATGTGAAGATCTAGACTTTTTAAAATTTTGAGCTTTTGGTTTGGTTTTTAGTGCAATTTCAATTAAATTTTCAGGTTAAACTTTTAATTTGTTGGGTTTTACTGTACGTGTACTTAAACAAGTGGGCTTCATATTTTAGCTGCTTTGTTGCAAACATTGATGCGCTAATTCATGAATACCACTAAGAAATCATATATGAATACAATATACAGTGAAGAAGTGTGTAGTGCTAATTCATGAATATGCCATAACTCCATATCTAGTACTTGCACTAAATTTTGAATACACCAATTTATGTACATGTACAGTATTTTGAAACATTTTCACAAATGACAATTGTTTCAATTTACATTACACTGTCATACAAGAAACTAGCATATTTTAATAGGCACCAAATCTTGCTCAATCTGGATCGTATATCTCATATTCTTATTAGATATATGTGAGGAGTTTTATTATCACGCAGTTTTGTGATACGCATAATAGTTAATACACAAAATAAAATAAATCACTTTTATTCTTTATTGATGAGAGACATGTACATGTTAAAACTCTAGATTAACACTCCAGATGTGAATGATGATCTGAAGTCAGTGAGTCATTGTGTGATACATGTGTTAAGTACTCCTGTTAAACATGTTAAATATGGAGTCTACAGAACTTGACAATTTCGCAGTATAGTACTTAATATAATATTCTGCTGTACTATTTATAGGCCAACCACCCCCACCACCGCTATCCTCCCGACCCTCACACAAGATCCTGTGCCCCAAGACACCAGCGTAGCGCCGGGAGAGGAACCCAGGAAGTTTGATTCCACGGGGATGTTCCATTGGTGCCCAGCAAGACCTCTCATTGAGGCCAGAATGGTGGGTTCTACTCAAAAAAATCATTTAGAAATGCATATGTCTATCTTACTTAGCAGTTGTTTAAGTTTAGAAATTGAGCATCATGTACAACAAAAGTAAATCTAAAAATATATATAAAAAATACATAACAATAAATCCATGCATATAAGTTTTTGTTTGTAGCTAGTGTTTAGGAGAGAATAACAATTTTTTTAGCCAGTCAAGAAGTGTCCTAGCATACAGTGTTACAGAATTTTTTTTTTACAAATTGAGTGTACATCACTGGAGTTGTTTCCTCTGCTTTATAAAATGGGTGCAGTTGCTGGTATAATTGGTGTATTGGTGGTGCATTATAAACACCTTACTGTTGATATATGCTTATATTTTTTTTAAGCTAGAAGAATTCCAGTTACTATATTTGATTTTATCTGAATACTCTGAAAATGTGACCAAATGTTTCACTAAACATGAAAAGAAGTATATTTTACCTTTAGCACACCGATGTTGAAAACATTGGCGAGAAGGCCATTGTGAGTAGTGTATTCTTCACTGTGTGACTGTATTAACTTTCCATGTGCTGTAATTTAAGCCTTCAACATTTCTAGTAGTGGATATAAATATCCCCACCAGATTAAAAAACTGAAAAATGTTAAGATCCATTAGTACTTTCTTTAACTTAAAACTGAAAACTGAATAATTAAATTTGCTGTTCTATCAATAAAAGTTACAATCATATTGAAAAATTTCAAATTACAAACTTTCCTGCCTAGAAAACTGATGATGAAATTGAAGGTGAGAAACCCAAAGTAAGTAGTAGACTTAATTTGTACACAGTGTGAGTTTTTGGAGTGTGTTACAAGTTCTCAAGAGTTTTGATTTTCATTTCAGAAAAATTGTACATTTGAAATGCTCATATTGTAAAATGATCTAATTCATCACCTCAGTAACTTAAATTTGTTTAGCTTTTTGAGGATTTAAAAGGTCTCTATCAGTGTGCACATCTTTTGTCAAGGAGGAAAATAAAGTCCAAATATCAAACAATTCTGACTTTTCAAATTTGGTTGAGACTATTTGGTAGAAAATTGTGCATATTCAATTAGATTATTTCTGATGGATATGTTTTCTAGATTTAATGTGCTCAGATTTGCTGTGTTTTCTCTTTTGAGTTGATCAATGCCTTTATCAAGAGGGATTTCTATTCTGTTAATGTTTAAGAGCAAATACATGCACTCATGCTACATATTGCAGACAGTACTGTAAAATAATGGTTGAATTTTATGTTCTCATAAATTTAGTAATCGTGTGGTTTGAAAATTTATTCATTAATATTCAAATGAATAGCAAATATATGCTGTCTCCCAATAATGTACATGTAATTAAGAAGCAGAGGAAATATGACAGGCAATTTTACACAATATTTGAGCAAGTTTATAAGGAAAAAAATCTTTAAAAATCTCCTCCAGGAATAGGAAAGCCAAATTAGGCAATTTCAATATCTCCTTGTGGTATAAATTCAAGGCTGGTTGAGTTATAACCCCATAGGGCTACCTCAGAATCACAGTATGGGGATAAAATGAACATCAGAATATACAGAAAAAATCTGTAAAATTCCCCTGTTTTAATGGTAACAAAATTTAAGTGCTTTTCACACTGCTTTTCTACAATAGTTTGTGTACAAGCTAAAATTGACAAAATAATACATTTCATTTTTAAGACTCAAATGCACTAATTTAAGAGTGTGCTAATTAAATGAAGAGAAAGATTGAGCTTAATTTGATCGCAATGAATTATTTACATTTATAGTATTCAGGTAAGCAATTTGGTCCATGGGCCTCTTGTTTTGAAAATAGAAAGGTCATATTGTATCATTGCTATGTCATAGTTTATTAAACAGATGTATTCTTTATCAACTGATAAATTACGGAACCTGTATTTCATTTATGAATTATTTAAAGTTCTGAAATTTATAAGATATCAAGGAAAACAACTTTAGGTTGAAAATTCCATAGATCTGGAAATTTTACTGTTGATAAATTTTTAACAATTTTGTGCATTTTGACCCAAATTTGCAATAATAAATTAGCATAAAATTTTTCAGATTTATGGTATTTTAGAGATATTTGGATATGTTTCATAACTGATGCACAACTTTAAGAGCTGCATATATTATACTATGTTTTAAATTTGTTATAAGAATGTTACATTTGATGATTGATTTTACAGGACCGGGATAAAGCCTCCGCCACAGTCCTATGTAACCACGTGGTGGTGTGTCTCTTTGCGGATGCTAACTCTCCATTGATTGGTCTGAGGAACCTAGTCATGCCACTACGAGCCAGTAATTTCCACTACCAGGAACTCAAACATGTAGTGATTGTGGGAAATCTGGAGTACCTAGAGAGGGAGTGGAGAACACTACAGAACTTCCCCAAAATTACCATTCTAGCTGTACGTATTGAGATCAGTGTGAAAAAGTTGAATCGTACTTTTACCTAGAATTAGTCCTCATAGTCCTTATATATATTTGCTCCAGTGATTTGCTAGATTACATAGCAATACTTTTGAAGCTACATTCCTCTATAGTAACTTCCAGGGGCTCGTTTTACAAGGAGTTTATGTCTATTATAAGACTAAAGTTTATTGTAAAATTTTGCAAAGTTAATTATTATACCTCTACTGATTTTTTACTATATAAAAGTAAATCGATATATTTTGCTGATTTCCTGAAAATCACCGTGAATAAACCGATTCCCTGCAAAACAGACTCGATTCCCTGAAAAAAAAGTACGTTTTTTTGATGAACTGATACACACCTATTCGGAACACTTAGCATTTTCTTTCAACTTACGACAAATTTAAAAATGTTCCGAGTAAACTCATGAATATTCATTAATGAATCGAAATGCATCGCGAGTCATGGTCCCATATCAATCAAAAAGAACCAGTTTACTGGAAGCGAACGATAACAGAAATATGGCGAGCTCTGATTTGCGTAATGTGTGTCGATTTTACTTAAAAACTCGGACAATGAACTGATTTATTGATAAAATGGAATTTCTTTCATGACTGTATTCTGTTTTTGTCGTATTTTTTATCTATTCCTGTTGGAATTAAACATTGTTACAGAATACAGTATTGAACATAACTTTTTCAAATGTCTTGTTTGTATCGGTATAATAAAACAGTTAAAGTATATCATTGAGGGAGTCAGCAAGATTCCAGTTCCCCTCGAGCAAGCCTATTTCCCTCGGCGCAAGGGCCTCGGGAAATAGACTTGCTCTTGGGGAACTGGAATCTTGCCGACTCCCTCAATGATATACTTTAACTGTATAATGATTTTGTTTAAATTGATAGCATAAAATTATCTTTACAATACATATATTTCTAAAGGAATAAAACCATTTTCTATTAAATATGATTTATATTTGTATGTTCTTTATCAGGGTTCTCCATTGAACCGAGCTAACTTACGAGCAGTGAATGTGAATCTCTGTGATATGTGTGTGATATTATCAGCCAAAGATAAGAACTTGGACGATCCCCATCTAGTGGACAAAGAAGCCATTTTATGTTCCCTCAACATCAAGGCCATGACCTTTGATGACAGTATGGGACTTATACAGGCCTCCGCACAGCAAGCACCAGGTAAATGTGCCTTATACAGGTCAATTAGCAAGCACCAGGTAAATGTGTCTTATACTGGCCTCCGCTCAGCATGCACCAGGTAAAAGGTCTTATACAGGCCTCCGCTCAGCAAGCACCAGCTAAATGGTCTTATACAGGCCTCCGCTCATCAAGCACCAGGTAAAAGGTCTTATACAGGCCTCCGCTCAGCAAGCACCAGCTAAATGGTCTTATACAGGCCTCCGCTCAGCATGCACCAGCTAAATGGTCTTATACAGCCTCTGCTCAGCAAGCACCAGCTAAATGGTCTTATACTGGCCTCAGCTCAGCAAGCACCAGGTAAATGGTCTTATACAGGCCTCCGCTTATCAAGCACCAGCTAAATGGTCTTATACAGGCCTCCGCTCATCAAGCACCAGGTAAATGGTCTTATACAGGCCTCTACTCAACAAAGCACCTGGTAAAAGGTCTTATACAGGCCTCCGCTCAGCAAGCACAAGGTAAATGGGTCTTTTAAAAACAGGCCTCCGCTCAGCAAGCACAAGGTAAATGGGTCTTATACAGGCCTTTGTTCAACAAGTACCAGGTAAATGGGTCTTATACAGGCCTCTGCTCAGCAAGCACTAGGTAAATGGTCTTATACAGGCCTCAGCTCAGCAAGCACCAGGTAAATTGTTCTTATACAGGCCTCCGCTCAGCAAGCACTAGATAAATATACAGCCCTCTGCTCATCAAGCACCAGGTAAATGGGTCTTATACTGCCCTCTGCTCAGCAAGCACCAGGTACACATGTACTTAGTTTAGTGGGTGTCCATCTTTGAAAAAAAATAATTATGTAACAGTTTTTGACATCTCTCTACAAACAGAGGAATTTTACATTACAAATTCACCAGTTACTGGCTATGCAAATGAAGAATTTTAAAACTACCTCATGTAGCTTAATATTTGTTTTAGTTTTGATGGGGATATTTATTGTTTCCTATCTTGTATTTTAGGGTTTCTACCCCCAGGATTCTCCCCCATAGGAAGATCTAAGAGGACCAGGAGGGGGTCAGTGTGTGGATCCAATGTCCCCCTCATCACAGAACTGGGTACACTTCTTATCCTCCATGTGACCTGTTATCCTCTGTCTGCAGATTTTATTTATTTACATAGTAAAATGCTATAAGATGGTTGCCTATTTTGAGCTGAGTCACAATAAATATATATCAAGTTCAAATCTTTTCAGCAATTTTTGACAGGAATTCAGCAAATATCAGAAAGAAATACCCATTGCTTTTGCAGTGCAATCGGAACATCTTACTGAAATCATTTATACATCCAGGGAATATAGACTTTATTATATGTTTCTTGTATTGATCTGAGTTGACATGGAATGTCTTACCTCTGGATTTTAATTTACAGCGAATGACTCTAATGTACAGTTTTTGGACCAGGACGATGAGGATGACCCGGATACTGAGCTGTACATGACCCAGCCGTTTGCCTGTGGAACGGCGTTCGCTGTCAGTGTGCTGGACTCACTCATGAGCACAGTAAGCAAAAATATTATCCTCATCAGGATATTTCTCTTCTTACTAGTTTTTGTAATATTTTGAATGAATTATTCTTGTAGTTGAAAGGAAGGCAAATTCTTGTTTCTTAACATTTCTAGTAAAATGGCAATTTAATTAAGGTATACCTTTGAAGAAATTCTGTTTTAGTTTCAATATCTGGAAATGAGTACACAGTTAACTGACTTGCCTAGTAATCTGACAATTGTGATATTTTTAATTAATTGATGCCCTGTAATTTAATAATTGTACTATTTGTAATTAACCTGTCATTTGTTGTAATATATTTGTAGAGTTATTTTAACGACAATGCCCTGACTTTGATACGGACCCTGATCACTGGAGGTGCCACCCCAGAGCTGGAACAGATCCTGGCTGAGGGGGCGGGGATGAGGGGTGGGTACTGTACCCCCAGTGTGTTAGCTAACCGGGACAGATGCCGTGTGGCCCAGGTCTCTCTGTTTGAGGGACCTCTGGCACAGTTTGGGGTAAGTCTAACAACTCCAGGTGAAGGACAGTCCGAAGCTTGTTACAGTAAAACATGGTTATAACGAACTTGCTAATAATGAATTGACACTTAAAGTGAAGCGATTTTCATTCCCCTTGGTTTTTTATGTGAACTGAACAGATATAATGAACTACGTTTATTATAATGAAGCAAAATCATCCATTTCTGGCACTTCTTTAAAAGCATGTTTTACTGCATTTGGTTTAATTTAGTTCATCCTGCTTGGAAAATGAAATGTAAAATATACATGTTATTAAAAGAAATTCAGATTAAACTGTCTTTGAAGCAATCACATCTGTGGGTATAACTTTATGTAAGAGTTTCTTTGACAGGAGGACGGTAACTACGGTCAGCTGTTCCTGTATGCTCTGAGGAACCTGGGAATTCTGTGTATCGGTCTGTATCGCTTCAGAGACACCAACGAATCCTCCTCTAGTCCCTCATCAAAGCGTTATGTGATAACCAACCCCGCAGAAGACTTCAAACTTCTACCGACAGATCAGGTAAAGCCAAAGAGGGATAACTCCTACACTGGTTAAGGAAACTACTAAATTGTCTCAGGTTTGGGAAGTGGTGTTAAAGATTGCACAAATGAAAAGTGAAATATTTTCAAAAATATCCTCTCTATTTTCCCAATTCCAAATAACTTGAATTTCCTTTTATTTCTGACACATTAAAGTGAATTTAAGCTTGCTGGTTTACCATCTTTTGAATGCCTTGATTGAGTGATATAAGATTAAGTACTAAGATGTTGATGTGATATTGGATTTGTTGATTTTTTCCCTTCCACCCTCAGGTTTTCTGTCTGGCTCCATGCAATCTGTCACAAAGTTCAAATTCTTCCCAAAAAGACAGAAGTAAGACCACCAATGTGTTTTAACATGTCCAGAACACTTTGCCACTGTTGTCCCTTTTGTGCAAATGTTGTCAATAACAGTAGCTTCGCAACAGACAAATCTTCAAAGTGGACAGATATTTATCAGAGAAAAATTCTAAGATAAATTCAAATTCAGCATTATGAAATTTCTAAAAAAAATATTTATTCTTAATTTTTTTTCTAGGAAAAAGAAAATCTAATAAAAAAGTGCCAAAAGTTAAGATGAAGAAAAAAAAAAGGCAATTATCATGACATTAATCACTGTTTTGTTTTGAAGAAAATTAAAAAAAATCAAAGATTGATTGTTCACTTTCTTAATGATGAATACACAGTGGCAGATGTTTGAATTCTCATTGTTGAGCCTGTAGGTTTGCTGGTTTGCTTTGTGGTGTGTTGAACAATTCACCCCTCTAGATCCACTCCTGATAGTCCCTTCAGTCTGTGATAGAGGATGAATTAGCCTCACCCTTAGCTGTTTGATGCAGTAGATACTCACCAATTCACCCACCTAGAGTAGACAACACACGCAAGGCATCACAGAATGATCTACGTAGAGTTGATAAAACGTAATAAAACTTTAAAGAATTAATGTAATTGATAGATTAATAAGATTATAAAGTATGGTACTGTATAGCTTATAATAGTGTGTGGGGGGGGATGGATTATATAGTTGATAACTAGGGGAACCCTAATTGGATTATATAGCAGGTCATGGGGTTCCCTCATGGATTTATATAGCTGATACATGGGATATCCTAGGACTATTTATAGCTGATAATGGGGATATCCTAAAACTATATATAGCTGATAATGGGGATATCCTAAGACTATATATAGCTGATAATGGGGATATCCTAAGACTATATTTAGCTGATATGTCCGATTTATAGGCTATATCTATAATATATGAATGGTATTTTATGGGAGTTAATCTCTTGTCAAAAAAATACATGTCCGACTTATAGGCAGACCGACGTATAAAATATATAGGTATTATATGCAGATTATCTTGATTGCTTTATATGTATAGCTTATTAAATACAACCGACTTATAGGCGAGTATATACGGTAATAATTGCAGATTATCTTGATTGCTTTATATCTATAGCTTATATGGTAGGGATACTCAGATGGCTTTATATAGTTGATAATGGGGGATACTGGCTTGATAGTGGACATGATAACCTCTAGCTTTATATAGCTGATAATTTTTGATTTTTAGCAAATTTGCGATTTCATTGCATTCGCAAAAATATTTTTCTATATATAGCTGAAATTGTAAACAAAGCAGTGGTCATTCGCAAAATTTTAAAGCTATATATATTAATAATGGGGGATTTTGACCTTAATGGCTCGCAAGGTTAAATCGACATAAAAATTTCCAGATCTTCATATATGTTTAGATTCAGAGTAATGTTCATTTTTACAGAACTGGCTGGTGAATTAAGCTGTATTTTACTAGTAATTTAAATAAGAGATCAGAATGTTATCTTGAAAAAAAGAAGATTTTAACATTCCCTGATTTAGTTCACAGTTTGTCACATAGTGTAATGTAAATTTGTTAAAAACCAAAAAAGGTATAAAATTCTTGTCTTGTTTTAAAAAAAATTCTTGAAAAGAGAGGAACACTTTTCACTTATACAAATCAAAATATTTTAAATGTAGCCCTTATGGCTAATGTTTCCAAGTAGGGATATCCAATTTAAAATGAACATAGAGGGAAAACAGTGTTCTTCTCAAGAACAGGGATTAGTTGATATGTTAAAACACAATTCAAAGAGCTTCAAGTAGTGACAGATTATGGTTGAGGTCGCTCAGGTAAGTGTTGTGGCCTTTGAACCTCGTATACCAGTTATAAACCGTATCCAAAGCAACCTGTCTATATAGAAAAGCAGCATATAGTTCCCGAAGGTATATATTGCATGCTGCATGATGTTGCAGTGTTGAGATTCTCTGGAATGTTGACCATGTTTATAGTTGTATACCAGCCTTTGTATGTATAACCCAGAATCATGACAATCCTCCACTGACATCCCAGCTCACACTTTATAGTTCCTTCATTGGACATTTACAGCATCCCCTGTTGGAAATTTACATATTATCATAATGATTAGTGATATTTTGTATGCAGTATTTCTATTAAAAGTATGTACAAGTATTTTAAACTTTTGAATTGTAAATGCCTGTTGCAATAAATTGCTAATTCTCCTTCAATCATTTCTGAATTCAGGTTATGTATACAGTGTAATAAAAAGTATCATTTATCAAAGTTTTATAAATACAAATTTTTGGGAATCAAATGAAAAATGGGAAAAGTTCAAGTAAAATTATATTAAGCATTTCATTATGACAGGTGTGGGGAAAAAAACTTGAGGAAGACTTTTTTTGGAAACATAATTAATTTTAGCAGAGGAAAGTTAA
Source organism: Saccostrea cuccullata (assembly GCF_032062105.1). Lineage (NCBI taxonomy): Eukaryota > Metazoa > Mollusca > Bivalvia > Ostreida > Ostreidae > Saccostrea > Saccostrea cuccullata. The sequence continues at coordinate 44,536 of NW_026927183.1, read as the reverse complement.
TGAATATGTAATACATTGTATCTATAAACAGTATCTTCCTCAATATTTCATTATTTTCTGATTTTGGGACATATTTGTATAAAATTATGTCATACATCCAATGAAATGCTCATTCTTGTGTTCTCCAGCTCTTTTGCCTTCAGCCCTTCAAAACAACATCGAGCGATCAGCCTACAAGACAAGAGAGAGTGGAGGATGCTATACTGAAGCTAAAACGTGACATCAAGCACAATGTCCTTAACACCCAGGGGAGAGAACTCACAACGACGGCGTAATGAACTGCTAGTCAACGGCTGTGCTCTCACTTCTTACATGACATTAACTGTGTGTGTGTACTGTACATCGTGTGTAGATTCTGTCCTCACCTTGCTCACCATTGTTAGTGTTATAAAGAGACACAGACATTGTTTGTTGTTTGAGGGTTTGACCCTAAGTTACATTGTAAATGTTGCCTGTTCTTTTTTATAAGATGAGTTTGTGATAGTACAATGATAACAGAGAAGAATTTGAATAGACAAGGAACCTTTGTTGATGGAAATTTCTACACATTTTTTTATAAACCTCAATCAGTATTTTAATCTTAACCAGTTTTATAGATGTGTTTTAGACTGTGTCTATTTGTCTTCAATATGTCTGTACATAAATTTTCTTGCTTTGATTCTTTTTCCAGGATGGCAATAATGTGTGCACAGGTGTCTCTTTGTATTAAGGGGGCCGACTATAGTTTTATTGTGTGAAAACTACAATAGCGAAACTCTTTATTTTTATACCGTATATAACTTACATTAACTTCAGTGTACATCCAAAGTTTGGGGGAAATCTACCGTCCAGGTATTTTTGAGGGACCGTCTCAAAATACAGGTACATTTACTATAGGATTATATAGGAAAATGCCAATTTTTAGCACTTTAAAGCACATTATACAAATACTACAATAGACATTTTGTTCAAACTATAATATTTGATGAGTAATACTATATTATACAATATAAGTAAGAAACACACAATTCTACCGTCTTGTTAAGAGGGGGCATGTTAGCAAATCTTACTATTTTTATAGTATTACAAAATATGACGTACACAATGGATTCACATCAAAACATAATAAAAATATTGGAGATATTCTCAAATTTCTATGTTTTAAATTTCAAGAGTGTATGTTTATTACTTTTTCCTTAATAATACTTTTATTACCCCTTTCTTTAAGAGCTACAGATTATCATAACGTCAAAAACACACTGCAACGACGTCAACCTGTCTATCAATTGCAAAATCGGTTAAAAAATCAGTTATATGAAATTGTAATTATATTCTTATACCTATAATTTCTTAATTTTGTTTATTTTTCATAATTAATCAAAAAAAGTTGCATTAAAACGATAAATACTCTTTATTTTACTATGATGCGCGAAATATTGCACAATGGAAACTATAGTCGGCCCCCTTAAAAGAGAATTTTTTTCTCTTTGTTATCAAATTCAGTGCAGAACCAAGTCTTAAAAATAAGAGAATTTATTGAATATTTAAAAATACAAACTTAAATTTGTTTTTGTGTATGATTATCTTTGATCATTTTATTATATCTTTATATGGAGCTCTTCTTCTAATGGAGATCAAAATAGTCTAAAAATGGCCATGACCACCCAGCCTCTTTAAGTATTAAATTTAACACAGTTCAATGTTTGCAGGTGTTTGGGGTGATTTTAATTTACTTCTTATTGACATTCGTTTTATATGTACTATAAAAAGCCTTTGTTAGTGTAGTGTTAAATTTTTGCAAACATTTTAGCTCATTTTAAAAAATTTGACTGTTGTTATCAAATTTTGAGTCATAAATGTCAAATGGATGGATTTTGCTTATTCTCTATTGAGGAATTTATGGCAAGTTAAAACTCACCCACAATTCTTCATGGAGAATAGGATTGGGCCATCATCTGTAAAAATAAAAGTGGGAATTGACATTTTTTTTTTCATGAAGGGGAAAGATGATAAAAAGTAGATTAACATGTAGCAAAAGTAGTATTTTGACAAGAAAATTTTCTGGGCTGATGGCTTTTGTTTTTATACTGGAGGTATTTTGTTGTTATTGTGCCCTGTGGATGATAAATATGTCCATCATAGACGACCCCAAAACATACTGATGACCCAGTAAATGTACTGACTGTGATACCAGGTTTTTTGTCTTCTATTTTTATACATTTAAATGTTACCTTGTCTATGTGTTTGTCCTTTAACATTTAGTAGAGAGTTCTTATAGAGATAGATTTGTTGAGATTTTTGTTATTGATGGCATATACTACAGTATTTTAGGGTAAATCATGCAAGGCACATCAGATGCAGATCCCGGATTTTGTATTAGGGGTGGGAACTATTTGATGACAAGGGGTCTGATTTTCACCAAGGTCCCCCTGGGTCCAGGGCAGTGCTCATTCAGTGGCCCTTATTTTGTCTATCAATCTCTCTCTTTAATTTTGAATATAACTTTTGACTAAAACTTTTGTTTATATGAATAGTTTATAATGTTTCTCATACTCAAGGTTTTTATTTGGTATAGAATGTGTCTGTATGTTTTGTTTGTTTGTTTTTTATTTTATTTTATTTTTTTTTTTTTTTGGTCACAAATGAAATTATGTTTGTTTTCCTGTTATTGAGAGTCTTGTATTTTAAATTATTAAACTTCAATAAATGTTATTCACAGTATTGCATCATTGGTTGTTATTACATGTGATTGCATATTGAAATATTCACTAAAATTTTATCATGGGGTCAAGAAGTGGTTCAAAATTTTTACAAAATTGAAATTATGCGGTAAAGTCTGATTAGTCAATAGACAAAGAGTATTCTCCTTAAGGTGTTTGGGGTCAGTTTTATGTTTTCTACTGCCCAAGGCCAAGGGAAGAATGTTCTGTTCAATTGATTAATTAGACATTATTAAACACTTTTATTTCGTACTAGTAATTGTATCAGCTATTTCATTTAAAAGCAGTAGCTTTATAGTTCTTTGAAATGCTCTATTATCCCGACTTGACGGGCGGGGTTATATGTATAAGTGTGAATTATGAACAGATAACCCATACATTTAACAAAAAAAATCACACCTAACTATGGTACAATGTTAAAAGTACGATATATGCCTCAATCATTTCTGTATTAAACTAGAAATATTTCCATAGGACATGAATGCCCCGCCGTATATTAGTAACGCAACATGACAATGTATATAAGTGTAGGAAGTTTGACGAGAATATCTTGAATAGTTTCTTTGACATTGACATTGACATCTAAAAAGGGATACAGATGATAAATTCTCACCAAATTATTTATAAGTGCATAGTTTTACATAAAATATCTTAAATTGTTTCTTTAAAACTAACAACACTTTTTAAAAAGTGCGGTCAAGGTCACAGGAAAATGCAAGGCCAAAATTTTTGATACAGTTGAAAAGCTACTACCAATACATATTAGTATATAAAGCTTAAAACGGAGCAAAACACTTTATTTAAGAAAAGTGATGTCAAGGTCAAAGGAAACGTCAGCCTAAAAAAATTGAAGCAGTGAAAGGTATATACATGTATTAGCATACGAACATGACGAAGATTGATTAAAATATCTTGAATTGTTTTTTTAAAACTGTGTCCCCTGCATTGCGCAATGAATAGAGCGTCTGCTCTAAAACTGCAAAGCAAGGACTTGATCCCTACGTCGCGGGTTCGAATCCCACTGTGGGACGTGGAGACCGGTGCTTCGGATGAGACCGTATGAACCGAGGTCCCGTGTCGCAGTAGGTGCTTGTACGAAAAAGATCCCTCGCTGCTCAATGGCGGTAAGTGCCAAGTAAAGGACAAAATTTGCAGCTCGCTGCAAGTGGTGGAGTCTCAATATGAGTGAAAAATTCTCGCGAGGGACGTCAAACCAATCAAACTGGACTGCTTAATGAGGTCAAGGTCAAAGGAAAGGTCAAGCTAAAATAGTGTTGCAGTTGATAGATATCACCTTTTCGTAGAATTTGATAAAAATATCTTGGATGGTTGCCTTAAAGGAACATGTACAGTTTCAACTGAATTTATTATTCCCCTGGATCGAAATATCCCGATGAGATATTGTTTTGTCCTGTCTGTCTGTTGTCAACTTTGACTTAGCCCCTGTTGCGCTGTCAAGGGTAATGCTTTAATATTTGACATGAATGTTAATTATGACAAGACCTTTCCATTGGTACAGAATTTTTTTTATGATGTGATCTGAACTGTTAACTTTGACCTACATTTGAAAAACTTTTTATTGGCCATAACTATTGCACTGTAGCCCATAACTATTGAACCATCACAGGTAATGCTTTAATATTTGGCATGTGTGATTTTCCAGTTGGTACCCAAATTTTCGATCATGTTACGTCGACGTGACCTTTGATCTGAAAAAAAATTGAACATTGGCCATAAATGTTGCACTCTAGCCCATACCTTTTACACCGCATTTGCTACGGTAACCCTTCAAACATCTTACAAGTGTATACCACTTTAGTCTACGTCCCACTCCAGAATTGTGTTACCATCATGGGCATAGTGGTTCACAAACACATCTTGTTTTAACCAATTTTAATGTTTACAATTCCTAACTAAGGCAATTCTAAGGATCAGCAAAAATTGAACATCATTTGTTGATTTACATAGGAGATACAGAGCATAAAATTCTTTATAATATAAACAAGGCTTGTGTCTTGTTTTTGCTTACATATAAAAAATATCTTATCTATGACAAAGGGAGATTCAACAAATCACTAGAGACTGTCTAATCGTATTTAGAATTAACTTCTTGATTGAAATAAATCTGCTTTGGACGAACATATATTAGTATATTTAACCTATGTCTACAAAATCATGACACGGGCTTTGTTTACATAACAGTAGTTGGAGCTCTAAATCTCTCTTTTATATCGATAAGTGAAATTTAAATTTTTGTTATTCATTAGAAATTACTTCGATTAGTATTTGTAAATATAAAAAAACGGAAGAAAATTATTTAAATTTTTTTAGCTGAAATACCGTGTCAATGCCTCTTTATATCTGAACTAAATACTAGCTTGAACCAAGATGTGTTTGTGAAACACTACTGATGCCCCCGTATGGCAACATAGAGAAGGTTAAATTTTCTCAAATGCAAATCAAATGTGTTGATACCCAAAGTAAGACATTCTCTCAAGAAATACAAATGTGAAATATAAAACCCTAGCACACCTGTTTGAAAGTTATGGCCAAGGTTAACATTTGTAAAGGTAGGTAAAACTCAGGGGGTCAAGGTCAAAAGGTCAAGGTTTTTGGTTTCTAAAGAAAGACCTTGTCACACAGATTACATATGGGATGTATGAAAGTCATAGCCCTAACCGTTAAAAAAATATTGTCAAGGTTAGAATTTCAAAAAAGTATGTCAAACTCCAAGGTCAAAGGGTCAAAGTTGTTGGTATCCAATCAAAGGTCTTGTCACAAGAATTTCATATGTGAAATATGAACGCACTAGCACTTACCGTTCAAAACAAATGGTCAAGGTTAAGTTTTTTCAAAAGTAGCACAATCTCCAAGGTCAAAGTTGTTGGTATCCAATGGAAGGTCTTGCCATAAAGAAAACATATGTGAAGTATAAAAGTCCTAGAACCAACCATTCAAAAGTTATTGCCAAGGAATATGTTTTCAAAAAGTAGGTTGAACTCAAAGGTAAAGGTCAAACATCAAAGTTGTTGGTATCCAATGAAAGGTATTGTCACAAGGATAAAATATCTGAAGTATGAAAGCCCTAGCCCTAAGTGTTCAAAAGTTATGGCAAAGGAAATAGTTTTTAAAAGTAGGTCAATCTCCAAGGTCAAAAGGTCAAAGTTGTTGGTATCCAATGTAAGGTCTTGTCACAAAAAAATATATCTGAAGTATTAAAGTCCTAGCACCAACCGTTCAAAAGTTATGGCCAAAGTAAAAGTTTGAAATTTTGGTGTAAGAGTGTGTCAAACTTCAAGGTCAAGAGGTCAAATTTGGTTGCACCCAAAGAAAGGTCATGTCACAAGGAATAAACCTGTGAAATATGAAAGCCATAGTCCCATCCAGTCAAAAGTTAAGGACAAGGTTAAAGTTTTTGCGGACGAACAGCCAAACAGACAGCTAGACGGACAGGACAAAACTATTTATCCATGAAACTTCGTTTACGGGGGCATAAAAAATAAGTATATTTGTACGTTAATTTTAAAGGAAAGGTCACGGTCTAAAATATTGATGCAGTTGATGGCTTACATATTATGTCTTAGCATGTGAAGGTTGCTAAAGATATCATGAATCGTATTTTTTTAAGGGAGCTCAACACTTATTTTAGAAGAGTGAGCTCAAAGGAAAACTCAAGATCAAAACATGTTGACGTGGTTGAATAGCTGACATCAGTATGTATCAGCAAACAAAGTTTGATTACACTATGTTGAAAGATGTCTTAAAAATGAGCTAAGAAAAGTGAGGTCAAGGTCAAAGGAAAGGTCAGATTAAAAACTGCTAAAGCAGTTGAATGGCTCTCATCAGTGTAATACATATATCAGCATAGGGAGTTTGATTAAAAAAAAAACACGATATGTTTGTGAAACACTGATGCCCTCCGTATGGCAACAAAGCGAAGATTTAAATTTTTCTTAAACGCAAATTTATTAATATATTGGTACCCAAAGTAGGGTCTTCTCACTAGAAATACAATTGTGAAATATGAAAGCCCTAGCACCACCCGTTCAAAAGTTATGGCCAAGGACAAGATTTTGAAAGGTAGGTCGAACTCCAAGGTCCAAGTTGTTGGCTTCTTAAGAAAGGTCTAATGTCACAAGAATTACATTTGTGAAGTATGGAAGCCCTAGCCCTAACCGTTATGATGAAGGTTTTATTTTAAATTAGGTCAAACTCCAATGTCAAGGTCTAGGGTTCAAAGTTCTAAATATTCAATGAAGAGTCTTCTCACAAGGATTACATATGTGAAGTATGGAAGCCCTAGCCCATTACTCTTTAAAAGTTATGGTCAAGATTTGTTTTTTAAAGAGGTCAAACTCCAAGGTCAAGGTCAAAGTTTTTGGAATCCAATGAAGGGACTTCTCACAAGGATTGCATATAGAAGTATGAAAGTCCTAGCCCTTACCGTTCAAAAGTTATGATCAAGGTTAAAATGTTTGAATAAGTACGGAAATCTCCATTGTCAAGGTCAAAAGGTCAAGGTTGTTGGTATGCAATGAAAGGTCTTGCCACAAAGAATACACATATAAGTATAAAAGTCCTGGTATCTACCGTTCAAAAGTTATGGCCGAAGTAAAAGTTTGGAATTTTTGTGTAAAAGTGGGTCAAACTCCAAGGTCAAGGTGTCAAAAGGTCGAATTTGGTGGTTTTGTCACAACAAATGGACATGTGAAATATGAAAGTCATAGCTCTACTATATCAAAAGTTATGGTTATGGTTAAAGTTTTTGCGAACAAGCAGACATACAGATAGACAGCTAGAAAGACGGACGGACACGACAAAAACTATATACCCCCGGATCTTCGATTAAGGGGGCATAAAATCATCAACAGTAGTTTATTTCAAATTGAGCTAAAAGCAAATCGGGAAGGAAGAACAGACGGAAGGACGGAAGACGGACATGACAAACTCTATGTTCCGACCATTTTCATGGTGGGGTATAAATAAAATATCAGACATGTATATGGCCCCTTATAGGCCTCAAACTGACTGATATATTTTTTAAATACAGTACTGTATTAATTAGGCATATTTCCAATACTTCACTATATAAGTTAAGCGATGAATTAGACCAGTAATTACAAGGTGTATATTACGCATCGGGATCCTTTGTGCGCCCCTTGACGTGGCTATATCGATTGGAATATAATCTAGCAGACAAGGACACTTAATTAATCTATCCTCCTCGTTCGTAAATAACACTCTGGTGATGGAGGCTGCTCTTTGTGGGGTCACGGAGGTCCAGGGGAAGAACGGACCGGTCAAAATCAGCGATGTCATTAAAGACGATACCTGTGTAGGTAAGGTATGTGTTTTTTATCTCACGAACTTTATTGGAGTGTCAGGTGAATTCGTATCCTGACCATCACAAACACAGAAAGATAAATTTATTGCCAGTAGTGAACAATTCGTCGTAACAAAAAAAAATATATGAAAAAAGTAAGTGTAAGTGGAAATTATTTTGAGATCTGCTTTTCCTTTATGATTTAAAAATGACAATAAATCAGGGTGAAGATTGCATGTTTCGAGCTTTAATAAAAAGAGAAAAGAAAAAACTTTATATTAGTGCATAATGAAATCAGTTTGTTTTAAGACTTCAAAGGTTTGAATGTGTTCATGTTACCATGTACGTGAGATATGACATTGTTCAAATTTAAAGCCAAACAATAACACAGCGATTAATCACGAAACTCATTTATTTCATTACTTTATTAGGTATTTAATCATCCATATGAATGTTAATTTGTTTTTTCTTTAAGATTTTCATGATAGCAAAGACAAAATTTGCATAGTCCAAAACAGTTCAAATTTCCGATAAAACGTTAATTTTAAATATATTTTAGCCGTGTGATAGTTTCACATTGTGATTTTAACTATTTCCGTAAAACATGACTACTAAAGTGATCTGTACTTAAAACAAGCTTTAAACATGTACGGAAATAAATTCAAACACTTTAACAGGCGAGGGATCCTGTCAGCTGATACATTGTAGACCAACATTGAGAATTTAGAAAGACACAGGGGACTGAACAAAATAAACACTATATAAATTTAACATGCATTTCTTTAGGTTGCAATGCTTACAAGCCTAGTATTTTTTTCCAATAGATCCGAGGCGTATATTGTTTTTGTCCTGTCTGTCTGTCTGTCTGTTTGTTTGTCCCCAAACTTTAACCTTCGCCATAACTTTTGAACCATGAAAGATAGAGACTTCATATTTAGTATGCATACTCCACTAATTAAGCTCTTTTACACCAAGGGGACCTTGACTGTGACCTATATGCTAAAAATAGCTTTTTTCGAACTTTGTTGCTGCCGGGCGCATAGTGTTTCACAAACACATCTTGTTTCCAAGAAAATTGAAGTGATGCACATAGTATTACCAAACCTTTTAACTGTGTTTGACATAGGTACTTTATATACGGCATGTTGTCAGTTTTGGCAATTTTATTGAAGTCGTTCCTTCAAAAGAAATCGTTTACTGGTTTGAACGTCGCCTTAGTGGCGCAGTGGTAAGAGCAACTGCCCCAGAGAAGCGGAGTAAGGAGTTGATATTAACGTCACGGGCTCAAATCCCACTGTAGGACGTGGAGAGCGGTCCTTCGGATGAGTTCATATGAACCGAGGTCCCGTGCTGACACCTGGGACCTCGGTTTTAACGGTCTCATCCGAAGGTCCGATCTCCACCTCCCACAGTGGGATTCGAACCTGCGACGTAAGGATCAACTCCTTACTCTGCGAGTCCTTTGTTGGACTATATTAAATTGTTACAAAAAATGTATGTATATGCGTTGGTTTGTGATTTTATGGGGAAGAGGGATAAGGGAATTGAAAGAATAAAAAATGTAATTTTTTTTCTTGCTAGATCCACGCTATATAGGGCTGTTCGACGGCCGGTACAACGGGCCTACTGATCTGACCCGAATTCTTTTCTCACTATCACATTCTTATATCATACTTTCATGTAAATTACTTGAATCTGATTCATCGAGAAACATTTGTTAAAAAACACTGTTACCCGCTGAATAATGAAGCCACGCCCTCCTGAAGCAACAGTCAACATTGCTTGACGACGGGTGATATTCCAAAAAATACCGACTGCGCAGAATTTATGCGCGCACGGTTCACTGTTATATGTATATGTATAAAACATTCAGTATGATATATATGGCACGCCAAATTCACAAAAATGAGATAAACCTAGTTTCACAATTGATAAACTAGGTTTATCGACTGTAAACTATAGTTTACAAACCGTAAACTATAGTTTACAAACCGTAAACTATAGTTAACGATTCGTTAAGTATAGTTTTCATCTGTAAAACTATATTTAACGGTCCTTAACTATAGTTTACGAATGCTAATCTAAGTTTATCTGTCTGAATAAAGCGTTAACAATAGATTTTGTTGATAAACTTAGATTCACGTTTGTAAACTATAGTTTACAATCGTAAACTATAGTTAAGAGTTGTTAATCATAGTTTCACAAATCGTGAAACTATATTAATCAGATCGTTAACTATAGTTAACGGTTTGTAAACTATAGTTTACAAATCGCGAAACTGTATTTATCAGATAATCTATGTTTTGCAATCGCAAATGATTGTTTTCGGTGTTAAGTATAGTTTACGGTTGTGAAACATAAATTATCGCGTTAACTATGGTTTACAGATGTGAAATATAGATTAACGTTGTTAACTATAGTTAACAGTCCGTAAACTATATTTACAACCGATAAACCTAGTTTATCGATTGTGAAACTATGATTATCTCATTTTTGTGAATTTGGCGTGCCATAGATATAATAAATATTGCATGTAGTAGTTGAGTGTAACATTGAAAAGTTTCACCCCAAGAAAACCATTGTCAACCTCGGCTGCGCCTCGGTTGACAATGGGGAGAAAATTTTCAATGTTACACTCAACTACATGCAATATTTATATATTAAAATACGTGTCTAATTCTTATGGTATCAGCTCGTATAATTTATTTGAAATCTGCCTTCCATCAAAATCAGTGTTTGGCATGACTTACTCGACAGGTTTATATTTTTCGGCACATTGGTGTCCGCCATGTCGAGGATTCACTCCCAAACTGGCAGAGTTCTACAAAAGTATGAAGGAAAATAACCAGCCTCTAGAAGTCATTTTTGTCAGCCACGACCGAGACAAGGACAGTTTTGATGGTTACTATGGAGAAATGCCTTGGCTTGCTATTTCTTTTGATGACCAAGATGCAAGAGTGAGTAAATTTGACAAAATAGTACTCATAAAATAATTCATTTAGTTTTTGATCGCATTTTGGCAAGTTTGAATTAAGGTCAGACGACATGTTCCTCAATTATATGTTTTTTTTATCTCTTGGCATTATATCAAAACTTATTCATATTTGTCATTGTCTTCTGATTTCTACATTGTTTTCGAAATGTTTTTAAATATAAGTACAACAAAAATCGTGATATAGTTACGCAGAAAATTACCTATATGGGTTATATAAGAAACATCACCCTGTGGTATCTTGTTCAAATGCCTGGTAAGGTACCCTAATTTTTGCGAGGAAACTTGTTTAAGTACTTAGACTTCAATGACAAATTCTTAGGAAAAATTATATATTTTTGAGGAACGTGTCGTCTGACCTTAATTTGCATAAATTTTGAAAATGTGTTGATATGACACGGTAGTGATGTAGTTTCTAGTGAGTAGTGAAGCAAAGATTCTTACAAGAAGTTTAACTGAATTAATGGAAAACAACATTTCCATGTATAGACAATTCATCCTTTCCGTATGTTATACAAAACACACATCATTGCCATATAGGCACAGCACAAATAAGTATAGCTCCACGGAACAATACTTTCAGGTACTACTGGGTACTAATGTGTCACAAAGGAACATCCTTTCAGAATTATACTTGAATGAAAAACATTAGCATTATGACTCAAAGGCCCTCTGTTATTACTTCAAATATCAATTCACTTTCTCAATTTAAAATGACAAATACATTTTTAGATAAATCTATTGAAGGATAGGTCGTAAAATAATATGATACAAATATCATTTAATCTTAAATCTTGTTTGTATTTGCATTGTGAGAAAAAAGTCGCCCGCTTTATTTTTTGGAAATATTCTTCCGCTGTCGGAATGGAGGCAACAACAATGTTTAAGTTTATATACATGTACTAGATGTTCAATCGTTCTCTGATATGAATTTTTCAGGAAAATTTAGCAAAGAAATATGGTGTGAGTGGGATTCCGTACTTGGTGATTATGGATAGCCAAGGAAACATTTTAGACAAAGAAGGAAGAGGAACCGTCCAATCATCGTCCGGTTCTACACTTCCAGAAAAATGGAAAAAGGCGTAAAGTGAAAATTTTATAATAAAAAAAAGCTTTTGAGGAAAGATAAATCAAAATTCGCCATGCCGATAGAAAAGGACAAAAACATAAGTATATTTATATTTGTTATAGTTTTTGAAATAAAGTATTGGATATGTATTGTCATGGGCCATTTCATTTATACAACAGTACAAGCAACAGTTCCGAGAGTCCGCTCCAGGAGTTGATCCTTACGTCGCGGGTTTGAATCCCACCGTGGGACGTGAAGATCGGGCCCGTGTCGCAGTAGATTCCTCCCTGCTCAATGGCCCTCAGTGCCGAGTATAGAACAACATTTGCAGCTCTGCACCGGCAGTATTGGTGGCGTCACCATATGAGTGAAAAATTCTCGAATTTTCGAGAGGGACATTAAACAATATACAATCAATCAATCCGACTAATCAGTTCTTATCATATGCATGTTGACACATTAATGTATATTTATGCTCTACTGAGTACTGATCCATGTTTATATTGAAATAGTGAAGAAAATTGAATATAGAGCTCGTTTGCTACTCAACAACCTCAAACGTTTTGCAAAGAAGAGCTTATAAAATTGTGACTTTATTCTCTAATATAGTGATTTATCTAAAACACAGATGGGTCATAATTATTTAAGACTGTATACATTTCTTTTCTATAATCGACGGCACACTAAAACTAAAAAAATTAAAACCTTTCGAACACGCTTCAAAATCGTCATGGAACTGTTGTTAGTGTTGTTCTATATTTACCAAAGATCGATAGCTATTACATCGTCTGTTGAACTTTGCTCGAGAAGGAAGTAACAGTACAGGAAGAGTCAGACATAACGCAAAAGAGTTGATAGCATTTTGCTAGAAATAGAATAAACAAATTACAACCAAGCTGTACAAGGCTCTTATAACTTTAATCCGGGGAAAAAGCCATAGGTTACCGTAATTCTAGTATGTCTTCATTATCTACATCAGTGAGACACAACGATCGATAACTCGTCGAGGAAAAACAAGATGAAAGGTAATCAGGCAGCCCGATTTTAAGTGACTGCTATAGCATTATAAATACCAGCATGTGGTGGTGTCTCTATATGAGTGAAAGTTTCTCGAATGGGACGTAAAACAAACAGTACATCATATTACAGTTACTTATGTCAGGTTAGAATTAAAGTGTTCAAATATAATCAATATGTGTTTCTTTATTGCAAATAATTGGTTAGATAAAGCTAGTTTTAAGTATTATAAGTATTTCTCTTTGTTTTTATAAATAAACAAGCATTTGGAGAGTATTGCATAAGCAATACATGTCCCCTAACGGGATCCCCTTTTCTCTTTAGGATACAAGCTCGTTTGGAACATTAATTGATGCACCACAAACCCGATCCTAATCCCAATTATGAAAATTAAAAATTCCATAATTCCGTCAAAAGTCTATGAGGCGACAGGAAATACAAACCTTATCTGCAACTAATCAAGATACACTCATATAACAAAAATCAGCTCAATATCTGCATGCGTTAAGAACAAAAGGCCCATGGGCCTTATAGGTCACCTGAGTATCATGTTAACAACTTTCCAACATGTATCTTCTCTTTGTTACCCTGATCTATCTCTGGGTATTGAGAAGCCATAGTAAGCATGCTAAGTGTATAGTAATTATAAGCAATAGTGCCTCTATAAAAATTGTGAATTTCATGGCCTCTGGTTTAAAAAACGAACCAAATTCTATATAACCAACTGCGTACCCCATCCTACAGGAACCACTGACCCTAGGACCATATATTTTAAAAATTTGGAAATTTTATCATAAATTTATTTTATTCCATCATAAATGGTTGATTAATACAAAAGAGCAGATTTCAAAGCATTCATTTATTATCAGACTATGCCCCCACTACCTCTGACCCAGGGGTCCTGTCCTGAAATTAACCATTTTGGAAGAGGCATCTTTCTTCATCATAAATATGTACTTAGATCATTTGCATTATACCGAGGACCAAAGGAAAAGATTTTCAAAGATTCCATGCATTTTCATCATATAATCAATAGAGCCCCATCCCAACACCAGAACCCCTAGTAGCTGGCCCAGGGGCCCTAAAATTTACAAATATGGAAGAGGCACACTTCTTCATCATAACTATGCACATAGTTAATTGGTTTAATACCCAGGAGCAGAGGAGAAGTATGCATTTTTACTGTATGATCAATAGAGCCCCGCCCTAACAGCAGAATGCCTGACCCTGGGACCATGAAATTCACAATCAATTTTGGAAGAAGCAGCCTTATTCAACATACATGTTACTATGTACTTGATTAGTTTATTCAATAACCAGAAGCAGAGAAGATTTTCCAAGAATTTATGCATTTTCATTATATGATCAATAGAGCCCCGCCCAAACACCAGAACCCCCAATCCTGGGGCCATGAAATTCGCAATTTAAGAAGAGACATTCTTGCTCATCATAATTATGTACTTGGTTAGTTTATTAAATACTCAGGAGCAAAGAAGAAGATTTTCAAAGAAATAATGCATTTTCACTGCATAATCTATTTAGCCCCGCCCTAGAACTAGAACCCCGGACCCTAGGGACACGAATTTCACAATTTTGGAAGAGGACTCAATACTGATTACACACATGCCAACAGTTTGACTGCTTGATGTCCAGGAATAAGATCGCATTAATTTTGGTGGTTTTTGCCCCACCCCTCAGGCTCCAAAGGGCAGGGGCCATGAAATTCACAATTTTTACTCCCCTTCACCTATACATGCTTTATGCCAAAATTGGTTGATATTGGTTGAGTGGTTTCAGAGAAGAAGCTGAAAATGCTTAAATGTTTACACATGACGCACGACGACGTACGAAAACAGATAGCAATATATAGCAATAGCAAAATTGCATTTTGTTTTTCGTAATAATGGTAAACGTCGTGTTTAATGAAAAGTTGCGCTGTTCACCAGGACATTAATGCAGCCTATGTGCATGAAAGGTTTCCAACAGAAGAGTAAAACTAGCACATTAACCTGTGAAAAGGGGCATTAATGGAAGAACTGACTTATGAATGTTGATAAATTCGCCGTATTCGCGCCTCCAATGGAAGATCTTCCGTGTTTCACATGGAAACGCTTCAGACAAGACAAAGACTCAGTCGAAGGTGCTAGTGGAGAAAGCTAGAAATCAACAAGTGCAGGAAAGAAGACAGTAATGGAAGTAATAGGCAGGTCCGGATGGGGCGTCACTGGTCAATATTTTAAAGGTTATTTTCTGATATCAAAAAATCATTTTGTGATATCAGACTAATTCGATTTTTTGATATCATAAAAAAAACATTTTCTGATATCAAAAATTCTAACTTCTGATATCAGAAAATAAACAAGGTTTTTTGATATCAAAAATTCGAATTTCTGATGTCGGAAAATCATTTTTTGATATCAAGAATTCGAATTTTTGATATCAGTAAAACATTTTCTTGAAGCTTTTTTTTGAAAGAGGCACCATTGCTCATCAGAACTATACACTTGACATCCTTACTTTGATTACTTTATACCAGGAGAAAGAGCAGAGGATCAACGAAAATAAGCATTTCCAATGTATAATCAATGGAGACCCGCCCTAATATTGGAGCCCCTGACCCAAAAGGCCACAAAAATCACAATTTTGGAAGAGGCAACCTTCCCCATCATAACTACAGTGTATGTACAAAGTTCATTGGTTTAATACACAGGAGCAGAGGAGAAGATTTTCAAAGAATTAATGTATTTTCACTGTGTAATTATTCCTATGACCGGAACTCCTGAACCATGGGACGTGAAAATCACAATTTTGAAAGAGGCAACCTTCCTCATCATGAAGAAGTACATAGTTCATCGGCTTAATACCAAGAAATACCAAGACAGAGAGGAGAAGATTTTCAAAGAATTAATGCATTTTCACTACATAATCAATAGAGCCCCGCCCTTATACAGAACCCCTTACCCAGAGGCCATGGAATTCACAGTTTTGGTAGAGGCAACCTTCCACATCATAGCTTTGCATTAAGTTTGTTTTCATATTACCCAGGAGCAGAGGATAAGATTTTCAAATTGATATATTTTAACTATATAATCGTAAGAACCCCACCCTAACTCCAGAAACCGTGACCCATGCCATGAATTTCACAATTTTGGAAAAGGGGTCAATGCTTATAACAATCATGCCAACAATTTTGCTGCATAATTTCCAGGAGAAAAGAAGATTTTTAAAGATTGCATTAATTTTTGTGGTTCTTCCCCTTCACCAAAAGGTGTGGAAAAATCGCATCATATATATACTAATTAAAGCCATGCTTATAACATTGCCTCCACTTTGGAACAGTGGTTAGAACGTCTGCTCTAGAGTCGCCGAGTAAGGAGTTGATCCTTACGTCGTGGGTACGAATCCCACTGGTGGACATGAAGAGCGGTCATTTGGATGAGACCATAAGAACCGAGGTCCCATTTCGCAGTAGGTGCTGGCACGAAAAAGATACCTCCCTGCTCAATGGCCCTCAATGCCGAGTATAGGACAAAAATTTGCAGCTCTCCACCGGCAAATGGTGGCGTCTCCATATGAGTAAAAAATTCTCCAGAGTGACGTTAAACAACATACAATCAATCCAATCCGGACTCAATTAAGCTGAAATTTCCAACAGACAACTCTCAATTAAATATGAAAGCAGTCAGAGCTGGTTTGTACACATTAGATTCTTATTACAGAAGTATAACCTCCCAAATGCCGGCGAGATTATGAAAGACCCTCCGACCAAAGCTGTACGAGTGGATTTCCACTCTAAAATATTTTTCATTTTTACTCAGGTTCGTTCCGAAATATCATTGTTTTGGACAAAGTAAACTTTCCTGAAATAAAGTCGCCCGCTTGGTGCAGTGGTTAGAGCGTCTGCTATAGAGTAGCGAAGTAAGGAGTAATCCGTACGTCGCGAGTTCGCATCGCACCGTGGGATGTGGAGATCGGTCCTTCGGATGAGGTCCCATGTCGCAGTAGGTGCTGGCACGGAAAAGACCCCTCCCTGCTCAATGGCCCTAAGTGCCGAGCATAGGACAAAATTTGCAGCTCTCCACTGGCAAGTGATGGCGTCTCCATATGAGTGAAAAATTTTCGAGAGGGACGTTAAACAACATACAATCAACCAATCAACTTGTAAGATTTCCAGCACTTTATTATGACAATAAACATGCAAAAATACTGAAAACTCATGCAATACCTGATTCAGGTGGGAAAAGGTCAAGCATATAGTCACTGAGTAGATACACTAAGTAATTAAAATTGCCATGATTTTAATAGCCAGAAGAATAAAAGAATTGAAAGTGACAAATAGATACTTTTCATTCTTGACTAACAATTGACAACCGATAGCCAATATTGTCTCTCGATAAAGCTGTATTAATCCGAACACCTTTAATTTTTTGGAACGCAACAAGTGAAATATACTACACTCCTTCCAAAGTTTAGGAAATGTTTACATTTATTTTCCGTTATTTCCCGATCATGACTAGGAGCACCCGCGGGTGTGACCGGTCGGCAGGGGATGCTTACTCCTCTATGGCAACTCATCCCATCTCCGATATTTTGAAGGTTCGTGTTAGCTTTGCTCCTATTTTGTATTGTCTAATGGACTTTTGATCATGGATACTGTTCTGACTGTGCAGCGGTTAAACGTGTCTCCACCAGAGAGGAAGCACGGATGACAGACAAAAAACTGGCCGTCCGTGGGTTTCCACACCCAGGCGGGACAACCAGATCAGCCTTCAGCACCTGCGTAATCGATTCAGAACTGCTGCAGAAACTGCTTCTAAAATTGCTGGACAAGGAAATTGGCGTATATGGCATCAATTTCTCTTCACAGATGAGTTCCTGAATTCAACTTGTATAGAGCTGATGATCTTCCACGTGTGTATCGCCGGAAGAATGAGCGTTTTGCAGACTGTTGTGTGTTTGAAAGAGATCGCTTTGGTGGAGGCAACGTTATGGTGTGGGGAGGTATTGCTTACGGAAGGTGAAACAGTGGCAATATGAATGCAGTAACCTTGATCCTTTGGTTGTTGTTCCATTTGTCCATCAACACAGTTTAAATCTGCAACAGGACAACGCAAGGCCACATGTCGCAAGAATTTGCTCCGATTTTCTTCAGACGAACAATGTAGGTGCTCTTCCATGGGCAGCGTTCTCACAAGACCTTAATCCGATAGAACACCTATTAGATGAGCTAGATAAACGTGTTAGACGCCGCCCCAATCCACCAACCACCATCCAGGATCTAGAGCAGGCCTTGTTGCAGGAATGGAATAATATCCCTCAGCTTACCATCAACAAACTTATTATCTCTATGAAACCGGTCACGGTGGCCTAGTGGTAGAGCATTCGCTTCGTGATCGGGAGGCCCGGGTTCGATTCTCGTTTGCGGCGCCGAAACGTAAACATTGGTAGCGACTGTTCCTTCGCTAAACGCTCGGTATTAGATGTTAAAGTCACGGGTCTTTCGGATATGACCTTAGAAACGTAGGCCCCGTGTCGCGGTAGACGTTGGCACGATAGATAAAGAACCCTCACTGCTCAAAGGCCCTGAGTGCCGAGTATAGGTCTAAATTTGAAGCCTTCACCGGCATACGCTGACGTGTCCATCTGAGTGAAAAATTCTCGAGCGGGACGTTAAACAACATACAATCAATCAATCTATGACACGACGTGTACAGGCTACAATTGATACAAACGGAGGGCATACAAGTTATTAAAACTCACTGTTATACTGCCATAAGGTTCATACCTTGTATAAACCGAGCAAAGTTGTGATATTATTCTTAATTTTTTCAATACAGCAAAATGAATATTTTTGAATTTTATCAGAAGACGCATTAAATAATATAAACAAAGATAAACTATATCGTTATTTTTATAAAACTTCAATAAATACTGCGATTAACAAAAACATATATGTACAAAAATATAATTTGATATATACTTATTTACAAAAATAATACCCCCCCCCCCCTAAAAAAACGGTTTCCATCGTTAATCAACAAATTTATGGATCAAGAAATGGCAATGTCAAATTTCCAAATTTTCTGGTGTAAAATTGCATGTAATTAAGATTTTCTTTTTAGGGGTAATATTTTGTCATGAAACGAAGCTCGGCACTATCTTCTTCATCAAACTTCACAACCTTATTCCTTGGATTAGAATTGCATTCCTCTTCCAGCAGTACGTGCCTCCAGTTTTGTTTGTTCTCTTCTACCTCTCTTCCTTTTCTCTGCTAGTTTTCTAGATGCAATGGAGGTATTGGGCTGTTTATCCGCGTTATTTTCCTTCTCCTCTCGATCAAAGTTCCATCAAAATATTGGTCGAAGGATATCCCCAGGTGTGTGGGAGTGCTGGTTTGGAACTTAAATAAGTGAAGCCTTCGCTGCCATTTCTTTGCTCACCGCCAGTTGTAGATGATGATCACCCTGATGTCTGGTGAAGAAGCGTCTGATTGCACAAAGGACTTATTTACAGTTCATGTTGTTCCTTATTCACCTTATGCCAAAGTGCTGTACAAAAGAACATTGTGGAAACAGCATTTGATTCCTTCTGGCGTGCGGACTGGGAAATTTAAGGCAGAAAGAAGACAATTCATCATTAAGATTTCTCCACATCCAGAATACACAAACCAAAAATCCACACATCATCTGGGACAGCGCCGGTAGTGATCCTCGTGCAGTACTAAAAGCCTCCATCGAGGCTCTCATCCTAACAGGGGCATATGCACTGCAAGCTAATAGGAAAAAATGCAACCAGCACCAATTGTCTGACATATGCCCTATTTGCAAATCACGGACAGAAAACAGATTATACACTTCATACTATACAGAAATGCTCTACACCACAAACACCTTTCTGCTCTAAGGCAAACTCTGGAAAACTTGACTGTGGTAGTGACTTCGAACCATATCTTTAACAACGAAAATAGACTTCGAACCATATCTTTAACAACGAAAATAGACTATTACTAACAATAAATATATCTGACGGCTCACATCCAGATAGTCGCCCGCATGGCGCAGTGGTTAGAGCGTCTGCTCAAGAGTCGCGAAGTAAGGAGTTGATCCTTACGTCGTCGAATCCCACTGTGGGACGTGGAGACCGGTCCTTGGGATGAGACCATATTAACCGAGGTCCCGTGTCGCAGTAGGTGCTGGCACGAAAAAAGACCCCTCCCTGTTCAATGGCCCTGAGTGCCGGGTATAGGACAAAATTTGCAGCTTTCCACCGGTAAGTGGTGTCGTCTCCATATGAGTGAAAAATTCTCGAGAGGGACGTTAAATAACATACAATCAATCACATCCAGATGTAAAGGGTTGCTGTACAAGTAAACACTTTTTAGGTCACTTGGAAGCCATCTTCCAGAATCTACTGTTTGAACTACATACGGAGAAGTCATTGAGAATTCAGGGACAGTAAGAGAGACACAGATTATTGCCAAAACACCACTATTCCCACACTATTTACGTGCAATGCTGCACTGTGCTCCGCAATAACGGAGGAACCTACAAGACACACAGATACAGATATGGCGGGAAGTTGTAGGCCTTGTTGATTTTATAGTTTATAGAGGGGTAGACCTATGTAATCTTGTCTTTCGTCATTTACAGAATTACATTGGGATCGCCTTTGTTCGAATCCACTGCGGGACGTTGAGACCGGTCCTTCGGGTGAGAACGTAGAGGTCCTGTGTCGCAGAAATGGCTGGCAAGAAAAAGATCCTTCGCTGCTCAACAGCCCTGAGTGTGAATATATGTATAAATTTTCAGCCCTCCAAATGAGAGAAAAATTCTTGAGAGTGACGTTAACTAGCAAACAAACATGCTTTCCATCAATTACTATTAATAACCAAGGTTATTTATTCAACTTTCTTTGTAAATCTATTTTATATTCACATTGGTACATTGTAATAGAAGTCAAAATGCCTTTCCATTTTGCCCAAAACGTTTAACTTACAGTAAAAATATATATAATTCAGACAAATAAAAATTAGTTGAGATTCCATTTAACTAAGGTAACTTATTTTAGACTAATTGTCCCCCGCTTTCGCAAAAGCGAGGGGACATTAAATCTCATTCGTCTGTCAGTCTGTCCGTCACAAAAACCTTGCTCATAACTTTTGATTTAGAGGAGCTATGACATTCATATTTCACATGTGTATTCCTATTGACAAGACCTTTCTTTGAAAGCCTAGTGAGATCATTTGAAAAAGGCGAATTATCTTCTTCACAAAGATCTTCTGTTTTATCACTCATACACAAAAAAAGGAAGCTTGATAAATCTCGATAACTATCGCCCTATTAGTTTAACAAATTGCGATTATAAGATTTTAGCTTTCGTATTTGCAAAGAGACTACAAACTATTATGGACAAACTCATTAATGATAATCAAACGGGGTATATTAAGGGAAGATTTATCGGTGAAAATGCAAGATTAATACAGGATATATACAATTATTGCGAAGAAAATAATGAAAGGAATATTATTGTTTGCTGATTTTCAAAAGGCATTTGATTCAGTTGAATGGACTTTCTTGTTTCAAACTCTTAAAAGATTCAACTATTACAGAGAATTTAATTTGATATATAATTTTATACACAAATCCTTATTTTCATGTTAGAAATAATAACTGGTTAACTAGAAAATGTACAATGTCAAGAGGCATTCGACAAGGGTTCCCGTCTAAGCATTGCTTTTTCTTTTTGTTATTGAAATCCTGGTGTTAAAAATAAATGCTTCTGAAAATATACAAGGTTTCAAAATCGGACAATCAAGTGAAATAAAATGTTTACAACATGCAGATGACTGCACATTGCCAATGAAAAATCAGGAATCCTTAAAAGAATCTATTAAAGTAATAAAATCTTTTGGGGAAATGTCTGGTACAAAGTTAAATTTAAAAAAAAACAGAGGGTATTCTCTTAGGATCACTTAAAAACACATGGGAAGAGGTAGAAGGAATTAAAATGACAATTAACCTATTAAATCATTGGGAATTTTCTTAGGACATGACAAAGTATCTAATAATGAAAGAAATTGGCTAAACAAGCTTAAGGAATTTGAAAAAATACTAGATTCACAGAACAGAAGTTTAACTTTTTTCGGAAAATGTACCGTTATTAATTCACTAATAGTATCTAAATTAGTATATGCATTCACAGTTCTTGAAAATCCAGATGTTGACTACATTAAGAATTTAAATAAAATTATTTACAATTTTTTATGGAATAAGAGAGAGCGAAAAAATTCACTCATAAGACCATAAATGAAGGCGGTATTGGTCTAATTGATATAGAATGCAAACTTAAAAGCGTAAAAGCGGGATGGATCAAAAGACTATATAATAAAAATTCCTCACTTAGAATTTTCTTAGATAACGCTTTAAAATCTTATGGAATAAATTTTGAATATCTGCTACGCAGCAATATAAAAAATCCGACTGATTTCAATATTTTAAATAAATTCCCAAATTTTTATAAAGAAATCTTTTGTAGTTTTAACGAGTGTAAAATGTTAACATCACCACGAAATAAAATAACAGAAAACCTATGGTTTAATAGTTTCATTACACAAAATAACAAACCATTATACTTAAAAAATTGGACAAGAAGTGGTATCTTATATGTTAAAGATTTGTTTACAACAGAAGGTATGAAAAATGTTACGGAAGTAAAAGAGATCATTGAATCAAAGAGTAATTACTTGTGTGAATATCTTATCATGAAAAAAGCGATTAAAAAACTACATATAGATTATTGTAATGTAAAGAACACTAATATACAAAACCCGTATTTTTATTTTCAAGGGAAAAGTATAAACCCAAAATTTGAAAAATCGGGATTTTATTATAAAATTTTACTTTCTAAAAAGAAACAAAAACCAATAATGAAAGCTAAATGGTCAAAAGAATTCAATATAATGAATGGTCAATGGAAAGATATCTATACAGCTAAGATAAAATATTTTTGATAAACAGATAGCAGAATTCAATTTTAAACTTTTACACAACCAACTGAATTGTAATTATCATGTTAGTAAATGGAATAAAGAAGTGGCAAAAAATTGTACATCTTGCGGACAAGTAGAATATATGAAACACTTAATTTTTGAATGTACGGACTCAAAAGGAGTATGGGAAAAAATATCTCAAATATTAAATCTAAATCTATCCTGGAAACATATTGTTGTAGGATTTTATAATGAGTTCAATAACACAACATTGATTTTTAATAATGTCATATCAATTGTGGGATACAAAATATATAAATATAAAATGAAACGTAGGTTGCAAAACGAAATAGTAAATCAAAATGCAATGTTATTTTTTTTTTTGAAATCGTCTTTGTATCAGTATTATGTAATAGCAAAGAGTGCAAAAAGTGTTAAATCTAACTACTATCAATTTTGAAAAACTTAGCAGACGAATTATAATCTTTATTTTTCTATATACGTTGTAATTAAATTGGTACATTGTAATAGAAGTCAAAATGCCTTTTTATCTTATTAAATGCCCAAATGTTTTTTACTGAAATATTTATGTCTTTTTGTGAAAATGAAATATTAGTTTTTCTCTATTGTAAACTTTTGTAAATTGAAAAATATACCGATCCAGGGAGCTCCTGGCACCCCAGGTGAGGTATTAACCGAGGGCTTCTGAGGAAAATTCGTTATATGTTATTGGAAATAAATGTATTAAAAAAGAAAAAAGAAAAAAAAGACCTTTCTTTGGGTACCACCAAATTTGACCTTTTGACCTTAACCTTGGAGTTTGACCCACTTTTACACAAAAATTCCAAACTTTTACTTTGGCCATAACTTTTGAATGGTAGATACTAGGGCTTTCATATTTCACATACGAGGGGTGATCAAAAAGTTCGAGAACTATCTCTATATCTACAAAACCACAATTCAGATTAGAAAAAAAAATTTGGTACACACATAGTCATACACAAGCTCCATAATTAGCATATGCCGAATAAAGTGTTGCTCCTTGTTTGTGACGTCACAATTTGAAAATGACGTCAATATGTAGATCACTTGCGACAAAAAATGGTTGTCTCAGTCGTACTCCATTCTCCAGAGTTGTCGTTCCCGCTTCCTCTGCCAACGCTTGTTATACAAGATTCTTGGAAAAATTGTTTTTGATTAAAAGTTGTATTAATAATAGTGTTTAATTATATTTCTTATCGGAAAACATTTTTTCTTTTCATTTATTACACCTTAAAAGGATTTTTTAATTAAGATTTTAATTTTTACTCCGCAAAATAGTTCCCTAAAATCTTTGAAAAAAAGTCGTTCTGCGTGATTATAGATTTTAAATAAATGATGAATTATCATCTTTATCAATATGTACAATAATTAATTATCATTTAAAATTCGAATCTTCGCTGTAAAAAATTTGTACAAGAATCTTGTACAACGAGCGTTGACAGAGGTGTTGTGAGCGTAGCGAAAGATAACTCTGGATAGAGAATGAGTCGTACTCGTTTAACGAACGACTGTAAAATTTATGGTATATCTTAGAAATTCCTTTGCAGTAGCGTGTAATAATTTGTACACAGTTTATTAAGAAACAAGACTTCTTATAAATTCAATCAATCATTAAATTGATCGTTTTAGTTAAGGAAGGCAGATGGTTAAAAATGATA
This sequence comes from Saccostrea cuccullata, assembly GCF_032062105.1. Classification (NCBI taxonomy): domain Eukaryota; kingdom Metazoa; phylum Mollusca; class Bivalvia; order Ostreida; family Ostreidae; genus Saccostrea; species Saccostrea cuccullata. Next base: position 19,748 of record NW_026927183.1, on the reverse strand, counting down.
TTTGTTATGTTGCCCAGTGAAAGCAAGTTTGAAAAGACGTGTTTTTAATTAAGAAATTTGCTATCAAAGACCTCCAATATGCACTTTGAAAAATAATTGAATATCTTAACAATAATATAAGTAATACCTAAGATATCGATTACTTTAGATTTTAAACATGGTAGATATGATAAAAAGGAGGCACCCATGCTCTATCCACCGTGAATAAACGTCTCTTCCGAGACAGAAGATTTCATAATTTGGGCTAATGATGGTCGCCATGCTTATTTTTGGAAAGGATAAGCTTATCCACCCATTCTGTTGCCGAGATTTGACCATTTCTGACTAATGAACTGTTCTTGTTATAAAAATTAACTTACATGGAAAGAATTATAAAACTCAGAAAAATCTTTCAGTTTTTGGGACAGAACGCTACGGAGGGGGGTCACATGACCGCCTATATCACGTGATTCGCGCATGAGCAGAACGGTGGCAGATGTGCATTAAAATCGGAGAGGACTAATCTAAAATATTATCAACACTAAAACCAAATATTGTTTTCTTTTATGGAAGTTATTCAATTAGTTCGCGAACTTTTTGATCACCCCTCATATGTATTCTTTGTGGCAAGACCTTTTATTGGACAACAACAACTTTGACTTTGGAGATTTCCGTACTTATGAAAAAACTTTAACCTTGGCCATAACTTTTGAATGGTAAGGGCTAGGGCTTTCATACTTCACATATGTAATCAAAATGTTTCCAAGCATGCTATGATTTTGACCTATTGACCTTCACCTTCAGGATTGATTTTTAAATTTCTAAATGACGTATGATAGGGCGTTCACATTTGAGACAATATGCCATAAAAAAAAATTACATCTCACCCACAGAGACACTGAAAGCGGGGGACCACAATTCTTTGTCTAATATGAACACCCTATCATATGTCATTTATTTAGAAATTGTCATTGAAGTTGATTTTATTAAAAATAAGGTCAATCATGAAGGTCAAGGTCAAGGGGTAGGAAATCATAGCATGCTCGGAATTATCTTGTCATAGGTAATGCACATGTCATATATGAAAGCCCTATCTCTTCTCAATAAAAGGAACAAGATTTTTTTGTGAAACACTGATGACCCCGAATGGCAACATAACGAAGATTAAAATTTTCTTAAATGCAAATTAAATATATTATTACACAAAGTAGGGTTTTTCTCACAAGAAATACGATTGTGAAATACAAAATCCACCTGTTCAAAAGTTATAGTCGAGGATAAATTTTTGAAAAGTAGGTCAAACTCCAAGGTGAAAGGGTCTGAGTTGTTGGTTTCATAAGAAAGGTCTTGTCACGAGTAATACATACGTGAAATATGAAAGTCCTAGTATCTACCGTTCAAAAGTTTACTGTTATGGCCAAGATTAACTTTTTACAAGTAGGTCAACTCCAAAGTCAAGGTCAAAGGGTAAAAGTTCTTGGTATCCAATGAAAGGTCTTCTCACAAGGATTACATATGTGAAGTATAAAAGCCCTAGCCCTTATCATTCAAAAGTTATGGTCAAGGTTAAAGTTTTTTCATAAGTGCAGAAATCTCCAAGGTCAAGGTCAAAGTTGTTGGTATATAATGAAAGGTCTTGCCACAAAGAACACATATGTGAAATATGTCTTAGTATCTACCGTTCAAAAGTTGTGACCAATGTTAAAGTTTTTAAAAAGTAGTTAAAACTCCAAGGTCATAGGGTCAAAGTTCTTGGTATCCAATGAAAGGTCTTCTCACAAGGATTACATATGTGAAGTATAAAAGCCCTAGCCCTTACTGTTCAAAAGTTATGGTCAAGGTTAAAGTGTTTTCATACGTACGTTTATCTCCAAGGTCAAAGTTGTTGGTATTTAATGAAAGGTCTTGCCACAAAGAACACATATGTGAAATATGAAATCCTAGTATCTACCGTTCAAAAGTTGTGACCAATGTTAAAGTTTTTTAAAAGTAGTTATAACTCCAAGGTCAAAGGGTCAAAGTTCTTGGTATCCAATGAAAGGTCTTCTCACAAGGATTACATATGTGAAGTACGAAAGCCCTAGCCCTCACCGTTCAAAGGTTATGGTAAAGGTTAAAGTGTTTTCATACGTACGTAAATCGCCAAGGTCAAAAGGTCAAAGTTGTTGATATCCAATGAAAGGTCTTGCCACAAAGAATACATATTTGAAATATGAAAGCCTTAGTACCAACCATTCAAAAGTAATGGCCAAAGTAAAAGTTTGGAATGTTTGTGTAACAGTGGGTCAAACTCCAAGGTCAAGGTCAAAAGGTCAAATTTGGTGGTACCCAAAGAAAGGTCTTGTCACAAGGAATACATAGGTGAAATATGAAAGCCATAGCTCCACTAAATCAAAAGTTGTGGGCAAGGTTAAAGATTTTGTGACAGACGGACAGACGAATGAGATTTAATGTCCCCTCGCTTTCGCGAAAGCAGGGGACAATAATAGTTCTTCATCATAAAACTGTGCGCTTTAAATGAAATTTTATATTTTTTCCTTTTCTTTGCATAAAATAACTTTTCATCCTCCTTTCTTGGAAAAGGAAATGTTATGATAGCACTACAAACGCTACTTAATTCTTATTCAAAAGGCTATATTTTCCTTGTCTTATACATATCAAATAACTTTATATCTTCCTTTCTCGGGAAAGAATTTGCATGGTTTTAATTCCGCACATAAAAGTGTCATGAAGTACGTGCGATGTGTAATCATGAATTAACATTTCATCTACATTATGATATAAATTTTGATGAATTTTGAGTAAACAGATTTGGGGGGTACACTATAATAATATTATCTCAAACTTCTAAATTTTGTATATAATTCAGAATTTAGAACATGACTTTTTTTTTTTAATATCACAGTGAATAGGTAAAAGATTGTTGTCTTCCTTCTTAAAGGTCTTTCTATAAGTATATCATAAGTATATAGGTTAAACAAAAACACGAATACTTTTACTTTGTATACATATTTCGAAATGTTGTACGAGATTTCAAAATAGTTTAAATGTATTATAATTACACGCACGAATACCTGTAATTCTCGCTATGAAATGGACTATGCGTCGTCATTATTTGAAGAAAGCTGCTGAAACATGATTTCCAAGTCGTCAACCATTTCGTGGATATATAATTTAATTCTGTTTGTAAATTTCTACGCCATTTTGTATAATCTGTCTTGTTAATTATTGATAATAGATCTAGCATAATAATGATATAACACTTTGAAATTCTTGCAAATAGTGAAGATACTGGATGCGTTATACAATATTAGAGCCGATTAATTAAGTTTACATCGTATTTAGCTATCCTGCAAAATTAAGAAAAATATTTAATACTAGTAGCAGAAGGTTAAGACGCGAGAGGAAGAATTTTTACCGACTAGGTCATGACAACAATATTAGACATTGTACATGTTGTATGCATTGATAATATATCAATATTTTATACGATAAATTGATATAATTTTTTTTTTTTAAGTTATATTTATCTTAGGTCAACAAAGTCAATATCTGATGCAAATTCCTCAGATTTGGTTATACATATAAATGTTTTGCTATAATAATAATATAATGTATAATAATATAATACATTGCTATTAAGATCACTGAAGTAAATAGTCTATTTCAAATCTTTGTATATCAATACAGAAAGAAATCCTTTAATGTTTCTGCCTGGACAAAATATCGACTTAATTGGTATCGACCCTCTTCTGAAGGAATTTTCTGGTATATGAAATTCCTACACAGAATGACGAATTTTTATCTATATATAATATGCATCATATTGATGGGCAATCCATTAGGTATGAGTCTCTCAAATAAGAGTCAATTCTCTATTTTAACCTATGACTGAAAAAACAGACAGGCAAATAATCCCTTCGACGCCCCTTTTTTCTCTGTTTATTTATAGCAACGCATATTCAACCATAAATAGTTACTGGGGAATTTCCACAGCGAAGGTAGATATACTCGGAAATTGCTTATCCGGGTCAGTTTGAGCATTTACAAAATTAATCATGGATGCCGCACTGTGTGGAATGACAGAGGTCCTCGGTAAAGATGGCCCTGTAAAAGTTAGTGACCTTGTGAGTGGGAAAACTTGTGTAGGTAAGAAAATTACAATATAGGAAACAGCTGATTTAAAATGCATGTGTCAGATCCAGCTGCGAATGCACAATATTTTCTCTCTCTCTCTCTCTCTCTCTCTCTCTCTCTCTCTCTCTCTCTCTCTCTCTCTCAGCATTTTAGACCGGTTCATTTGTAATTGTAAGTTATGCATCTTAATCGGCTATTCCTGAGATAATCTTATTTGTCAGAGTGCATGCACACAATTGAGATAAAAGCTGACCATGAACTGTCAGTTTGTTAAATATTTATGTAGAGCACAAACAGGTTTGTTTATATTAGGTGAATACCGATTTTATGACGAGTTAACGGTCACTCAATTGTTAATGATCTTCATTATCATGATTATGCTGTTGCCATAGATGCTGAAATCAATTATAGATGTACGTACAAGATCGATATAGATCGCTTTAACACGGGGCAGGAGGAGTAGTTTAACCTATTCAACTCCGATACGTATGCTTATGATTAAGATTAGATGAACTTTTATAGAGAGGAAATGTTACGAGTCTATACTTAATTTTCTTTATATAACAAGGAAGTCCGCTGATAGCGCACATCCCTTAAAATTCAGACGCAAGCAGACCCAGTTTCATATCCTACTTGTAGTGAGAGAGCTAAAATAGGCTGAGCCTGCTGCCCTATTCACCTTAATTAAACCTGTGAATAAAATGGTATAAAACTAAAAAGATTTCACCCAATAAAACTTACGGAAGAAAAAGAAATTGTGTCATTTGTAAAGATTATGCATGAAAGTTAATTTTAAAAAAAATCATAAAAGCATCGTCATGTTAATGTGAGTGCGGCCATGGGAGATATTGAATATGAAGTTTTTATCCACCCGTAACGGAACTCTGGGGGTGGGGGTGGGGAGGATAGTAACGCCGCGTTTGTTAGAATTTTTTTTTAAAGTGAGCGTTCTGATCCCGAAGTCCATAACCTGTGTCATGTCGGATTGTTTTGAACATAATGGCGATTATGATTACCTGATTCAAGGCCACGTGTGAAAAGGACTTGCAAATACCCGCAGACTTAATCCCTTTTACAAACATATTATACTAAGAGTATGCAACTATACACAGATAAAGGGACCCGAGTACGGCGGCGAGTAGGGAATATTAGTCATTATATAACGTAGTTTTTAAAAGTCACATTAGCTGACAAATCAAGTGAGGTTGGTTATGCCTATTTTGTGTCTGTTGTCTGTCTGTTTGTCTGATGACTTTCTTATTTTCTTATTAAAGCTATAAATAAATAATCAGGAAGTTTGGAGAAAAAGATCTCAATTGATATTTATAGAAATACGTAGGAATGGGTTTATCTCCATTTGAGAGAGAGAAAGAGAGAGATGACCTAATGGCAACTAAGTGTCCTATGAAAGTATTTTAGCTTAAGATAAGGTATTATCAATATGTCATGCTTGTCTAACTTCAGTGCATTGTAAGAGTAATGGCATTTAACATTTTTTTTAATGTTTTGGCGAGATGAACAGGATCAAACTTGCATTCTTTAAGGTATCGATGACAAGATCTAATGTTTCCTTTAATCATGGTTTACTTGAGTTATTTGTTCTAAAAAAATCTTAAAATATGCGCTGGTCATGAGAGTAAAGATAAGTTTTAATTAATCTGCAAGAGTACGTATAGGTACATAAGGCAATGAAAGCATTCCTATGTCTACCCCAAACCCCAAACCATAGTCAAAAAATTTTCACTACGTCAGAACTAACAACACACTAACAACAGAAAATAAATAGACCTATGATCAGCGATGAATTAAATTTTTGTTTTAGCACAATCCTTGAGATACAATATTTCATATAAAAGTCCTTGATTAAAAAAAAACAAAACAGGTTCATGCAATATTTGCCAGATCACGTGATATATTAAAGTGAGTAAAGCATCTTTCATCAATACAAAGTTTAAACATCCATGCAAAGGGAATTGATACAATATGTATGTGTATATAAATACATACATGTATTACATGTATATACAGTATATGTTTATATACAATATGTGTTTATTTCAAGTCTCTATATAATATTGTGTTAATTCCATGTCTCTATACAATATGTACATGTATTGTACTAATTCCAGGCCTGTTTATGGTATTGTGTGTACTCCAGGCCTATATACAAAATGGTGTATTTTCCAGGTCTCTATACGATATTGGGTAAATTCCAGGCCTTTATGCAATATTATGTATATTCTACGTCCCTTTACACTTTTTTATGCCAGGTCACTTTAAAAATATTGTTTATATTAATCCAGGCCTTTATGCAATATTGTTTATCTTCCAGATCTTCATATAATACCGTATTAATTCATAGTCTCTTTACTATATACAGTATTTTCCACCTTTTTATACAGTGTGTATATTTCAGGTCTTTATATGATATGGTGTATATTCCAGGTCCTATACAATAGCGTGTAATTAATATATTCCAGGGCTCTATACACTACTGCTTTATTCCAGGTCTGTATTTCTCCGCCCACTGGTGCCCTCCTTGTCGCGGCTTCACCCCCATTCTGGCCCAGTTCTATAAAGATCTAAAGGCCAATGACCAAAGCATTGAAATCATCTTCGTCAGCTCTGACAGGGACGAGGAGAGCTTCAAAAGCTACTATGATGAGATGCCGTGGCATGCCCTAGCCTTCAGTGAAAGAGATATAAAGGCAAGCATCTATGTAATCAATATGAGGATATAGGTTATGCAAATGTTTCATGGGTTAAAATAGTCAGGCATTTTTCACGGTTTTGATATTTTACGTGCCAGGAAAACGTAGGAACAGGCACCATTACGAAAACTGGGAAATGGCCGCCTCCAACCAAAGGCGGCATTCTCGAGTTCATTTTAGATACTTGCGAACCGAAGTAAATTTCAAAGTCACAAGTTATGAATAGTACAATTAAGTACAATTACCTTAAGTACTTACCAATATCGTTTTTATGGTTCATTTATATAAAATATACAATCCGTTAAAAAGATTTGATCACACTGTCGAGATTTGTCTTCATTTCGTGTATTTTATAATCTTGAAAGTCCTGTAACGAAATGTGGAGTGATATTTTCTTTTCATCGATATCGGTGAGTACTAGAGACATTGCACTTTTCATAAATTCAGATTTGGGCATTTAGTTCGGTTCGCAAGTATTAAAAATGAACTCCAGTTGAAGACGGCGAAATTTCCCAGTTTTCGTATATAATGGCGCCGTTTCTAACGTTTTCACGGCATGTTTTAAAAAGCCTGGAAAACGTCAGATATTTCGGACCAGGGTTAAAATGTAAAAATACAACTGTCAACAAAATTTAAAAGGAAAAGACTAATATGTGAACTCAAATATTACATATTTAAGTTGATATTTATGTATGATGAAATTCAGAGAAAATAACGTACTTCAAAAATTAATGCCTTATCAGCTCTAAATTAAATAATAGCCCACTCGGGTTGATCTTGGTCATCTCGGACGATATGATATAAGATATGAATTTAAGTGCAGGGTATGTAATATTTAAAATATTCTTTATATATAATTTATTAAACCCTATTTGTCTTTTTATTGTAAACAGAATGCTTTGGCACAAAAATACGGTGTACAGGGAATTCCCACACTGATCATCCTGGATAAAGACGGAAACATCAAAGACAAAAACGCCCGGGGGACCGCCCAGAGCGCGCAAGGCAGCAAGGAGCTTCCTGCTGCCTGGAAATAGACAATATATTCAATGTTTTCTTATTGTTTCATTTATAAGATGTTAATTTAAATGAACTTTTTGTATTTGTATTGTTTCATTATATGATATTTTTTATTGTTTCCAGACATACTCAAATGTAATGTTTATGTACGAAATTAACAAAAATGCAGCATTTTTTAATTAATTGTATTGAAATAAAGCATTTTTTAAAATGTGTTATGTAATTTGATTTTTGTATCGCCATCACAGAAGAGCGTCACATAAGAATCACTATATCCACCGTCTGTCTGCCTCGCTGTCTGCCCGTCTGTCTATTCGTGTGTCACACTTTATATCTAGAGAGCAGTATGACTTGTGTAAATCACCATGGTAACCAACCTCGTGACCCTTGACTTAAGCTTTTACCTACTTTTCAAAAAAAAGTTTATAGTGCCGATATACATGTACAACATATTTTTGATATTTTTAATATGTATATGTTTATGTCATGCATAAAACATTGTGAAAAACGCTAGCTGCAGAACTGTAGCGTTATGGTTTTATATACATGTGCTAGTCTTTTACCATAACGCTATAGATCCCGTTATGCAAATAATGTGCAATTTACGGCGCTAGGTTTCCTGCGTAGTGTTTGGGAGAATTTCACCACTTTCCAGCATTAGTCAATCAACTACCTTTTACTTCCTACATCTATACATATTCTTCAATAAATTTGTATATTTTATCCCCCACCAACCCTTCATAGTTTTCCTATATACAAATAAACTCGCTTGTTTTTTTGTTTTTTTTTTTTCAGATGGCAGAAAATTCAAGAAATCTTTTTTATTTGTCTATACACAGTTCAAGTATTCAGTTTTGTGTCCTGACATTATCTGGAATTAATTTTCAAAACATTTTTTTTTATTTAAAAAAGTTAATAAATGAAAAAATGTACAGTGAAACATATGGAGATAACGAGCGGTATTCAAGATCAAAAGTCCATAAAACAATACAAAAATAGGAACAGTAAAACGCCAAAATTGCATTAAAGACTTGGATGTATTTAATTCCTTGAATAGAATTTTCTTAGTAATAGTAAGATCATATGAAGAGAAATCTTCGTCATGAAGAATGGGCGTAGCGAAGCGGAGCCCATTCTTCGTGAAGAAGATTTCTCTTCATATGATCTTACTGACTAAGAACAGAACCTCAGCCAATCAAATGAATGGATTAAAATATAAACTCCTCCCATGACTGTGTCATATATAAGGCTCAACTTGACCGATCGTTGTACATATCGAGGACGCAACCAATATCGAACACACGCGGTTTTAGAATTGACTCCCAACCCATTCAGGTTAGCACGGGATTAAATGAAATAGCTTGATTTTCTGGGGGAAATGGTATGGTGAAAATATTTAAGTTACTGAACTAATGAATACCCATGTAACAAGAATCGAAATATCTATATTTAAAAAAAATGATTGTGTTAAGATGACAAGGCCCTAGTCAGCAGGAGTGTATCGCTGTCTAATATCAAATGAAAATTAGGTAAAAATTGTGATTAAATCTGTCTTCAAAGACAAGGTTCGTCTCTGATATACATGACGATGGTTGTATTTTCTGTATGTACCAAAATGTGAAAAAAAAATGATATTCAAAAAGGCGACAAAAGATTACAGTGGGAAAAAAGTGTAGCAAGGCCTAGAAAGTTTAAATATCATTGTAAACAGCACGTGGGTTTTGAATAGTTTCTTTTTGTGTGCTGAACAAAGACCAATGAAGACACACCCATATAACTGTCAAGTGAACCAATCAGATAACGTTGAATTTTTCAGTAATAGAAGAATTCTTCACCATGAAGAATCAATTCTTCGCGAGAAATGGAAGCATTTGATTGGCTGAATAAGTAGGTTATGTTCTAATCTGGTTTAGAATTACAATCCTTTGTTAGCTTTGTAAGTGGAATAAGTTTCTAGATTCCAAGAATTCTGTTGACGCATAAAAAAAAGACCAATTCTTAGAAAATAACAAAGGAAGAATGATAAACCGATAAATATTTCTAACGTAATTTAGAAAATAACCTACTTATTCAGCCAATCAAATGCTTCCATTTCTCGCGAAGAATTGATTCTTCATGGTGAAGAATTCTTCTATTTCTGAAAAATTCAACGATGTCTGATTGGCTCATTTAACAGTTATTTGGGTGTGTCTTCATTGGTCTTTGTTCAGCACACAAAAAGAAACTATTCAGAACCCACGTGCTGTTTACAATGATATTTAAACTTTCTAGTCCTTGCTACATTTTTTTCCCACTGTAATCTTTTGTCGCCTTTTTGAATATTATTTTTTCCCATTTCGGTACATACAGAAAATACAACAATCGTCATGTATATCAGAGACGAACCTTGTCTTTGAAGAGAGATTTAATCACAATTTCCATCAAAATTTTATTTGATATTAGACAGCAGCGATACCCTCTTCTGCTGACTAGGGCCTTGTCATCTTAACACAATCATTTTTCAAAAATATAGATATTACGATTCTTGTTATATGGGTATTCATTAGTTCAGTTACTTTAATATCTTCACTATACCATTTCCCCAGTAAATCAAGCTATTTCATATAATTAACCCAGTGCTAACCTGAATGGGTTGGGAGTCCATTCTGAAACCGCGTGTGTTCGATATTGATTGCGTGCTCGATGTGTACAACGAGCGGTCAAGTTGAGCCTTATATATGACACAGCCGTGGGAGGAGTTTATTTTTAATCCATTCATTTGATTGGCTGAGGTTCTGTTCTAAGTCAGTAAGATCATGTGAAGAGAAATCTTCGTCATGAAGAATGGGCTCCGCTTCGCTCCGCCCATTCTTCATGACGAAGATTTCTCTTCATATGATCTTACTATTACGTAGGTATTTATATCATTTCTACCCAATTGTATAATACCTGTCAGTACTTCCAAGAACCTTTTGAAAGCAGTGTGAATATAATTAAAACACAAAGCAAGTAAGGTTATGCTTTCTCGGAAAATAAACTATTTCAGCTATTTGAAATAGAAGTAATAATTAATGTTAGGGGCTTGTCGTGATTATTTGATATACTTATTAAATTGAAAAGGAAGTTGATAATACATTTGTCTGCATGGGTTCACAAGTATTCGCCATTTTGATTAAGCTGTCTTTTAAAAGATTTTCCTCGTGCGATTCGAATTTATGGGAGACAAAAATCCTATTTGCAGGTGGTAATGGTATTTTGCTATAGAATTAGGAATTCCAATATGCAGGTGGTAATGGTATTTTGCTGTAGAATTAGGAATAATTGATGACAGAAAAGTTGTAGTCGTCACGTTTAATATTAAGTTAAATAAGAGACCCTCGTTTAAAGTCATCATTTCGTAAGCTCTATGGTCGATACAATGACCTTGTCAGCAAATAAAGTTTATCATTGAGTCAAATGCTGACTGACGTTTTTCATACCAATTGTTAGTCCATTATTTATACACTGAACTGACGACGGATTTTTCCCGTTATTTCCTGATCATGACAAGCAGCACACGGCGGGTGTGACCGGTCAGCAGGGGATGCTCACTCCTCCATGGCACCTGATCCCACCTCTGATGTTTCGGGGGTCCGTGTTTGCTCTGCTCTTATTTTGTATTGTTTTATGGACTTTGAGATTGTATACCGTTCGTTATCTCCATATCCTTCATTCCTCTAATATAATTGGTTTACAACTTTATATATATAAAATGCTAATAACTCTATTGACTACACATACTAGTATTTATTTGCTTTCATTTCAAACGATATACTTTATGGTCAAAACAAATATTTTAAGTCAGTCTAAGCAAATAACGTGTGTATTAATGAGTGAATAAAAAATGAGAAACTTACCTTGTATTTTCATTTTTATCGTGCAAAGATTGAAGATAAAAAAACAGGGATCGATCAAAAGAAATCTCTAAACAATACAGATTATGTTCAGAGTGCATAAAATACGGATCCCTGGAAATTCCAGAGGTAGGATGAGATGCCTGTAGGAGGTGTAAGCATACCATGTTAACCAGTTACATCCGAGCGCTATGTATTGAACTCTCTGAAATCAGGTTCAGTATAAAACAATTGGTATGAAGCAAGCCAGCAAAAATATGATCAAATGATCATAAGTTATATTTCCTAAAGATATCATCATAGCGACTTTAACCTAAGTTTTTGAAACCTCGCATCAATTTATCAGTTAGTAACATGGTTTGCTTTAAAATCCATACTCAGAGAAAGCTCTTGAGTAGCGAATAAGTTGGGAGACTTAAAGAAAGACAGACAGACGGACGTACAGGGCAAACACTATATAGTAAATACGCCCAAATCTTTGATTACGGGGGCATATAAAGGAAATCAAAATCTAATAATTTAGATGCATACATGTACACATACATGTAAACTCTTTTCTATTACGATTTTTATTTCAATTTTGTAGCCTGTAGGAGGTCTCTGAATAAATTCAAATTTAAGTAAAATTATATAGAAATACCATTCCAATATCTTAATATTTTAATTTTAAAAGATTCCAAATGTCGTCACTTTCTTGTAACTATAGAAACTGTGCATTGACTCCAGTCCTTCCGTGTTAAAAAAAATCAGTTTTGCTGACTTTTTGGTTCATTTCTTTAAACTCATGCAGGCAAATGAAGATTCAACAGTTACCTCATTTTCATTTAAAAAGTGAATCAAAAAATTAAAAAAGCCCCTTAGATTTTTAAATAGTTTATTTTCAGAGAAAATTGTTAATTCTCAAAGGTAACATTACGTTACTTGCAATGTCAATACACAATGAGTGAAAAATAATGTATTTAAATAATGACCCCTGAAAATTTTGTCAAGATACCTAGTAAATTCTTTCGTTTGGTTTTATTCTGTTACAAATATTACGCAGGTAAAGTAATTGTATTCTCTTCTGTGTTATAGAACTACTGGAAATATTTTATTTAACATTATTTAGTTGAAGAATGAATAATACTACAGCTAAACATGCATTATTTTTTTTTATTTTAATGCCACAGTTCATGATTTGAAAATGCATTTATAAAAGACATAAATGAATTGCCTTGAATAAGATCTCTCCCATCAAGTTTAGAACTACAATCTTTTGTTAGCTTGCTAGCCGTAGATTCAGAATCTTTATATTTATTAAATAAGCTTTGAAATGATATTTTATGATCATTTAAATAATATGTAAAATAAATTTCGGTAGAGACTTTTTAAAACATTTTCCGCAAAGATCATTAATTTCTTTTTTCCACAGACACATGTATAAAACTATAGTTTCGTAAACAGTACATAGGAAGACTACCAATTTTATCAGAACTACATGTACCTGGTTAAGTTAAACTAACTTCCTTTTAAGTTTAAATTCTTTGAATTAATATATTATCTTTGTGATGACCTTAAGTCTGCATTCTGTATTTTTGAGGGAAAAATACCTTTGAACGTGTCCAGAATTTATATCTATTTAAAGTATTTTCCACCTCTTTTGATTTAATAAAAACATCTTCCTCTTATGTGTTTGTATTATGATTCCAAGAATTCTATTCATGTATGAAAATAGACCAAATCTCAGGAGATAGCAATCATTGCAAGAATTAAGGTCATTTTTAACATTTCTTTATTTCTTACTTAATTGTAAATAAATTACTTCCAAGAATCTTTGGAGAGCATAGTGAATATAATTAAAACGCATCGCAGGTAAGGTAATGTTATCCCTGTAAATAAACTACTTCAATCTTTTGAAATCCAAGGAGCATTTTATGATCATTTGATACACTGACTGAGTTAAAATGCAGATGACTCAAGATCTACATTTGCCAACACGAGTTTAGAGAAATTCTCCAGGAAGAACGACGAACATGTTTTTGCGTTTCGAATTTCTGGAGACATAATTTTGGCGATTATGCTAAAAACAATAATATACGGCTATTTAAGTTTAAGGCATTTCCACCCTCCTGTACATGTGATATTTATTGTCATAGGTTTTTAGCAAAAAATGTATATTTTAACATCTTTAACATCTTACAAGAGATTCCTTTTGACTTTGTGATACTTATTAACAGTAAAAATCTTAAACATGAGAAGAACTCTTTCTAATGCTTTCAATCCATTAAAGTCATCATTTACAAGTTCTACGGTTGATACAATGACTTTGTCATCAAAAACAATATCATTAAGTCAAAAACTGACTTTTTCATCTTATCATGAAGGCCATTATTCATTACCTATATTTTGTGTGTTTCCTCCTATTGTTTTCTTATGGATGCCAGTATAAACTGTGATCAAACGAAGCATTCCCTTAAGTACACACATCATTATAGCAAGGTATTTTATATCCTATTGGATAAAAATTTCCAAAATGTTACTTCATAGGACTTTAAATCCTATGAATAGCTAATATGGGGTTTTATCTTATTTCTTCAATGATGGGATAAAAAATCACAAAAGCCAGCTGATGATGGGATAAAAAAAATCCCATGGGAGGAAATATCCCTTACTGTTATTTTTCTCCCATGGGATTTTGGTGGGATTTCAGGTGGGATGAAAAATCCCCCATTCTCCCATGGGATTTTTAGTTTTGGGAGAAGTTTATAAGAGAACTACAACATTGTGGAAGTTAAGATTAACATAATGAAGTGAGAATAAAAAATTCCACCAAACTTCAGGAAAATTTTTAAATTATGTCTTTTCGAAAAGGTACCTAAAAGTCCGGACTTAAATGTCGCAGTGTTACACTGAATTGTCTACACATTTCCTCCTTATTTTCCAGTCAAGACAAGGAGCAAACGGCGGGTGTGACAGATTGGCAGGAGGTGCTCACTCCTCCATAGAACCTGTCCAACCTCTGATGTTTAAAGGTCCGTGTTTGCTCTTTTCCTTATATTCGAAATCTTTGGACTTGATGAAATACGTGGAGATAACGTACAGTATTCGAGCTCAAAAGTCCACTTAACATTACAAAATAGAAGCGGAGTCAACATGGACTTCCAAAACGTCAGAGTTGGAATCAGATGCCATGGAGGAGTAAGCACCCCCTGTTGACCAGTCAAACCCGCCGTGTGCTCCTTGGCATGATCGAGAAATAACGGAAAATATATGTGAACAGCTCAGTGTGTAAATAATTAATAGCCTAACAAACAGTATGAAAAAGTCAGTCAGCATTTTACGTAATGATATATTGTATTTGCTGACAAGGTCATTGTATCGACCATCGAGCTTACGAAATGATGACTTTAAACGAAACTGTTGATATTCTTGCCCCTTTCTCATATATATGTATATGAATTTCAATACATTTTCCAATATATTTCAGTATGAATGCATGTAAACTTTTCTCAACTTCAATTTAAATCAATTTCTGCTGGAAAACTCTTCAGTCTTAGCACTTTATAATTCTTATCACTGAGTAAATGTGCAGGGTTGTTATTAAAATCTAGTTTTATAGTTTGATTTTGATGGCTTAACACCATCTTTCCGGTACCAGGGAGAAGGTATCATGAAAGTCACAACAGCTGTTTTCTATTACCCATAGATGATACATATAAATTATGTGTGCTTAAACGGTGGGAATTGAAAAAGAAGCTGAAAATGTTCAAATATAAACGCAGAACGACGGATAAAGATAGAAAGGAATCGGTCACCTGAATGACTCTCCTGTCCTGAAAGAGAAATTCTCTCCCACTCGATCTTAAATTCTATCCATAGATTCACTTATCCCCTTATCCTGTCCTCCGACGGGAACATTTACTCCTTGAATGGACTTACAGGACCGCCGTGCTTTTTCTAATATTTTTGACTCTTTCATCGTGTTCAATAGTATGTTTTCCAAAAAGAATAAGTGTTTATTCAATTCTTTTTAAAATGAATGAAGCAGTCCTAATGGATTGTTGCATAACAGATATGTACTAATATATTGCTGTTCCAAATGTGTTAATTAATCTAAGATATAGATTTTGAAAAAAGATAACCAATCAAAACATTCTCTGCGTTTATAAATACAAAAGACAACTTCACAAAGCGTGAGCTTTCTAATCTCATCAAAGCCTACCAACAAAATGTCTTTTTCTTTGAACAGAAGCATGTATGATGAAACTCTGGGTAAACTACAAAGCACTTCAGCCTTTTTGCCTAATAACACAGATTTTGTTAACTGGACATCAAATGTTGAATTCTATGTCGCTGACTATCAGCTTCCGAAGGCTTTATTAGCAAGTGTTTTGGCGTCGTACGTGATACTTTTTATCCTCTCGTGTCTAGGGAATGGAGTCGTTTGTTTGGCCATTGGTTTCCGCTACCTGAAACCCACAGTAACGAATTTTTTCATGTGTAGTCTTGCTGCAAGTGATGTTCTAGTTACAGTATTAAGTGTTCCGTTCACAGTTTTGAGTAATTTAGTTTTCATGTACTGGCCCTTTGGACCTTTTCTGTGTCCAGTCATTTCCCTACTGCAGCTGATGGTCAATATGCTTCGAGCTCTGACATTGGTTGCCATGACGTGCGATAGATATTTTGTGATAACCAAACCTTTCAGTCAACGCCTTACATTAAAACAGGCGAAACTTGTGATCGCTGGTATTTGGTCTTTTTCTTTAGTATTTTCTCTTCCTGTGGCAATATTTTCTAAAATCATTTATTTACCCTACGAACCTGGATCAAAAGGACTCTGTTTTGAGGTTTGGACCAATGAATCTTTACGCCGTGTCTATGGAATCACCATCATGTTAATACAGTACTTTATTCCTCTTCTCTTGATGTTCTTGACGTTTTCGCACATCGCTGTGATAGTATGGACAAAGAGGGCTCCCGGGGAGGCGAACAAGAAAAGAGACGAGAGGCGAGGACGATCCAAAAAGAGAGTAAGACAAAAATACAAATCATGTTACTTAAAAGCAAAGTTACTTTTTTAAGCGTTGCGTGTTATAAGAAAGAAAAACTCGAACTTCTTGGAAAATAACTAAGACAGATGATTAAGAAATAGAAATTTCCTCGATCATTTCCATTACTTATTAAAAACAGAATATATCATTTCAGACACATACATTTTTCTTTATTTATAGATGCTGCAGATGTTGATTATAATTGTGTTGAACTACTTCTTATCCTGGCTGCCTTACCACGTGATCAGCATTGTAGGCGATGTCCACCCCTCTATTTACGATTCCAAGTCCATGCACATCCTCTGGGCCCTGTCTCATCTCCTCTCTATCAGCAACAGCGCCACAAACGCCGGCATCTACTACTGGAGAAACAGAAACTACAGATTAGCCTTTAAGAATCTCTGGAAAACTTGTATTCAGTGCAGACGTACGTTTGGAAAAGACACCAATAGATATAACAACGTGTCCTTGATGCTTTCCCAACCAATTTCTAGGCGTTCGTCGAGTATTTTAAAATTTTCACGGCATTCGCCGGCAAATATGACACTTTAGATTTTTTTTTTTCATTTTCTTTTATATCTAACACCAACAACTAAGAAAGGTCGATGATACATAATTAATATGTAATTAGTAACTATACTCGGAAACCCGATATTTAACTCTATGTGACCACATGCTTGTAGTCCCTACACTATCATTGCATGATTTTGAAGCCAATGTATATTATGTTTATAAACTGGCAATTGTTTCAAATGTCGGGCATAAAAAATATTTAAAAATCAAGTTTTTATTTGGTAATATTTAGAACAATCCCTTGTTTCACCCAATTTCTATGGAGAGAGCTGAAAAAAAGGACGAAAGAAAAACAATCTAAAACTTAGAATGTTTTGATCAGCCAATGAAAATCGGGAATACCTTTCAGTAAGGCACGTCATATATATATAAGTAAAATTTAGAGTTAAGAAGAGGCACATGAAGTCACTTGGCTCTTTTCGCCATTCTTAATCATATATTTGAAATACGCTGTTTATTGTACATTTTTGAACCATGCGTGTAATCTACTTGCAAAATATCGTGAACTACAGATTTTATTATGTTTCTGATACTTCTTCGTAATATAAATTAATGTGTTTCATGTTTGTCAATTATTCCATGTATTGAGATTTTTAAGTTTCATCGTAATTTATTTTAAAAGTAATAAATGGCCATTCAAATTCCAATCTTTTATTTTCATTTGTGTAAAACATACCGGTATCACCACCAAGCACAATTAATTCAGCTCTAAGTGATAGTGCCGTATGAGAAATATCATTTGTTGAAATGAAGGGCAAACATATAAGAGATGCGATCAGGAGTCAGGGAGGAGTGATAATAGATTGTATTTGCTGTCAAGGTCATTATATCGATCATGAAACTTGATAACTCTAAATATAATTATTGTAATCCTTGCTTCAACAACTTCTTTGTCGATAGCCTGTCTCGTTTTAATAATTGTTCGTATAAAGAGCATCGTCTTGCTATCAATTCAAGTGGAAAACGTAAAACCCTTAATGCAGGTAATAACGGTAGGTTGCAACACAAGTAGAAGTGAAAGTAAAAATTATTAAACCAGAGTAATCTTATTTGTAGTAAGATTTTTTCTGGTAAAGTTTCCAAATATAAAACAAATGAGTTCGATTCTTTGGTATACAACAGCATTTTGTTTCAAGTTCGCTGGGATATAACAGTATCGAGCCGACAAACTATTGTTAATTTTCAAAAAAAAAAAAAGTACGCCGTCATTATATATTTATGTCGAATACAAGACCACAGCATTTGATTTTTTTTCTTCTCGTGTATACGTTTTTAAAAGAATCCGATTTATACAAAATTAGGTTTGCACAGCAATCATCACCTTTAGTGTACAAACTGTCAGGTGGATTTTCCAAAGTCAAAAATGCTTTTGCAAGGAGGTTGGAGTGGGGGACTGGGGATAAGTTCCAACTTTTTGACACGAAAGTGTTTTAAATAAATTCATTAGTAAATGAATTAGTAAGTGTTTTAATTAAATTCATTAGCAAGGGGATGTTGACTAAATTACGGAAAACAAACTAAATGAAGTAAATGAATTAGTAAGTGTTTTAAATAAATTCATTAACAAGGGGATGTTGACTAAATTACGCAAAACAAACTTCATCCCATACTAAGTGTATAAAAAGTTTGTTTACGAAGAAAGCTGGAGGGCTCACCTTGACCCCCTTTATACTACCTGCATGGTATTTATATATTTTGACTACTGTTGGCATTATATTATTTGATAGTGTTACACACTCGGTTTACACATTGACGTCACGTTCCATCATTCTTGTAAGAAATGACACTCACTTGCTTCTAGCTGGAGCTAATTTTAAAATTTGAATTTATCTCATGCATTTTCCATCCAACTGAAAATTAAAAATATCTTGAAGATTTGTTTTTCATTTAATTAGCAGTTGAAAATGTGAATTAAAAGTATAGGACAACAGACAATAGAAAAAATCCAATCAGAAAGGCTTACGTGAGTCTTCGGCTCAGTTGAACTTAAAAGCATTCCCAGCTAATGTTACTATGTAGCATCCGTCTTCAAATAGCCGATACATGTACTTTGATAAGGTTAGACCATTTCAACTAGTTGGATAAAGCCAATATCAAATCACACAATATATCTATAGATATCCTCTATATACTTCAGTAAAACTGTATGCTTTAAAACTGATACAGAAGAATTGTGCGCTCTATCTTATGACTTTATGTTTTCAAAGGCGAGGAATAAATATACATATATATGTATAGTCCAATATTACGTACTCCGTCACTTCATCACTTTCGGCAAACTCCGCGCTGTTTGTAAACGAATGCGTTTTTGTTTTTTGTTTTTTTTTTTCGTAGCAACAAGAAATAAAATCATATTATAATTTAAAGAGAAACGCGGGGGTGTTTTCCGGTTATAAAAATGGTGACGTCAACGGAGTTTGGATACT
>NW_026927182.1:0-29407 GCF_032062105.1 Saccostrea cuccullata | reverse complement strand
AAGTGGTCTTAACAATATAAGGCTAGTGCATGTTCTTAATGAAATATAATCAGATATGCAAGCAATGATGTGTACACCACAGTACACGCGCAGTGCAATCTAAAGACGGTAATGTTAAAACTAGTACAAAGTTGGGTACGTGACGCAAGCCAACTGTGATGCAGGTGTTCATATACATGTATACTACAAGAACAAATTTAAAATTATCATTTACAAAAGGTGTTTTATCTTAACTTTGCCATCCAGGCCTATTTCCAAAAACAGGCAAATAGGTGTGTGTGTGTGTGTGTGTGTGTGTGTGTGTGTGTGTGTGTGTGTGTGTGAGGGTGTGTGTGTGTGTGTGTGTGTGTGTGTGTGTGTGTGTGTGTGTGTGTGTGTGTGTGTGTTGATATTAAAAGTTCCAAATATTGGTCAAAAATATATATCCCCCTTTACCAAACCTAAATTACATCATTATTTAAATTTTGTTGTTTAATTTCAGACTGGTACATGTAATTAATTAAGAATATGAAATACCCATTAAAGACGCATGGTTCATATGGTCACATAATATGTTCGATTTGATGAATACATGTTTTATGTAAATTATTGAATTATATTGACTTTTTTCCTTGGTAAAGCATTATTTGAAGGAGTGTGCATTTAGAGGCAAGCACCTTAGTGCGGGTATAACTGTCTCATGACAGCCTCATGACAGCATTTTTTCATGCATTGCATATTGTTGAACACTTTCAAATTAAGAGCTGAGCATCCTCCTTTCAGAGGCCCATATGAAAATAACTTCTATCACCACAGGAGAGACCCACGTAAACACATATGTTTTGGACATTTTTGATCTTTTTTCTTGAGATTTAAGACTTTTTCCATTAAAAATTAAATAAAATCATGGTAATAAACGCATCTATCCACAGCAGATTTATGCATATGCCAACCACGTCCTCAGTGGAATGATATGAACGAGGAAACTCGGGCTATAAACAGAACTGTTCTTCCCGATTTGCTGGAGTTGGGTTAAAATTGCGTTTTTTCATTAATCAGACGATGCGATGAAACAAATGAAAGTAGTAAGGTTTATAACGTATTGATTATAACTCAGTATATTTCATGTCTTGAAGTTGTTATAATCGCATTTATTCTAAAATCATTGTTTATTGAACTCTGTGTGACAGAGGAATGGCGGACGAAATAAACACATAGCCTCAGGAAGACCCCCATATGCAAAATCAAATTTTGAAGAATTATGGATAATGACAAGAAAAAAAAAAGCGAAACTAATGGTTGTAGCCATATGATCAATGAATCGAACTGGCATAACTTGAAATGCATTTTTCATCTCGTGATTGCTGTAGCTGTGCAAGGCTAACATGATTAATTTCCTTCTAATTAAAACAAAAAAAATAAGTATTTAATAATTTTGGTCTCTAACAGTATGTAATGAGTGCATTAGCACTTTGAGTAACTTAAGACTAGTTTGGTAGAGTATTTAGCGCATTCTTGGTATTTCTTATTTTACATCAGACTTGATCCAATATGGCTTGCAATTGTACATCCCCTTTAATTGTAAGGTTATTCAAATGAACATCATTTGTACATTTACAAAAAAGACACAGAACTTAAAATTCTTCATTATGTAAACAATGTTCTTGCCCTGTTTTTTTTTAACGTGTGTATAAAAAAATATCATATTTATAACAAAACAAGATTCGGAAAATAACTAAAACTGTCTAGTGGTATTAAGGATTAACTTCTTCGTTGAAAAAAAAAACTGCATTAATTATATTTAACCAATGTAAACGAAAACGGAACACAGGCCGTGTTTAAATAACAAAGGTTAAGGGCTCTCAATCTGTCTTGCCTCTCGACAACTGAGAATAACATTTCTGATAATGATAAAAAAGATTTTTAAGCACAAAAAATGGAAGGAAGAATTTGAAATTTTTCAGCTTTAATTGTGCCCATGTCTTTTTAAAATACCCAAAGACACTTGGAAAACGCAGGATGAAAATAAGTATACATCATCTAATCAACTCAGCATTTTTCAGCTACAATGTTTTATGTTTTAATTTGTTTAATTCTTAACTAAGAAGTGGTATTTTACTTTTTTCAATTATGAATTACGGTATGAAATTAATTTTGATTTGAATTTCCAAAAAAAAGGGGGGGGGGAATAAACATAAATTCCAAATGATTGAGACAACGTGGATTCCTGATACTTGAAAGTGTGTTACATCATCCATTACTCTATAAAAAGCACGGAGAAAATTGAGGAATATCATTCTAATTATAGAAATTGAATTTGGGCGCTCGAGTTACCTTGTGTCGAGGAGATTTGCGTGTGAATCCATCTTCTTTACATTTACATATTGTTTATTATGTTAAAATTGCAAAATGTAGGGAAGATTTTAATGATTTATTATAAATGGACACTAAGCTTGCCAGATGACAGTTTGCATTAATTAATTCCATTCCTAATATATAATGAAATCTAACTTCATGAGATGGACATCCAGAAGATGAATGACTTCTTTTTAAAATATTATTCAAAGCTTATTCACTCTGAATTAGCTGCTTTTATCGAAGGAAGTGCATAACGTCCCTTACCTAAATCTCAGTACTTATTCCAACGCAGCACTGTTAAGGCCTACTATGAGAAATCAACGGAAAATAGACGTGCAAAAAAGGGGGATTTTTTAAAACTGAATTTATTTTAATTAAGCTGTTTTATTATCAGAGAACTTGAATATGTATGGAAATAAGATAGTATAACCCACTCTGTACTGTATGAAGTTTGGTCCCATCGATGGACAGTCACTTGGTGAATGCATAGTTCGTGTACAATATGTAGGTCATTAACAAATTTCAACATCGCAAGGGCATAACCTAGTTGAAATTAAAAATTCAAGCTATCATTTTTTTTCTACATACTTTGTAGTTTCTGAAAAGTGCTGCTGTTTTGAATATAATTCGTGTTTATACCGGCACTTTCTAAAGAAAGTTTGGGTATATTGTTGTTACTCATGTCTGTCCGTCCGTCCGTCTGCCACACTTTTCTTCCCTGAACTCCTCCTACATTTTACACAGTAGCTTAATCATCTTTTGGGAGATGGTTGGTGGTGTCATGTAGAGGTGCAGTAAAGTTTCAGAATTTTGATTTTGCCCCGGGGGGTCAAATGGGGGTCGAAAAATGACGTTTTTTGTGCAAAAAGTCCCGTCTTCCCTGAACTCCTTCTACATTTTACTCAGCAGCCTAATCACCTTTTGGGGGATGATTGGTGGTGTCATGTAGATGTGCAGTAAGGTTTCGGAATTTTGATTTTGCCCCGGGGGGTCAAATGGGGGTCGAAAAATGATGTTTTTATGCAAAGAGCCCCATCTTCCCTGAACTCCTCTTACATTTTACTCAGCAGCCTAATCTTCTTTTGGGAGATAATTGGTGGTGTCATGTAGATGTGCAGTAAGGTTTCTGAATTTTGATTTTGCCCCAGGGGGTCAAATGGGGGTCAAAAAATGATGTTTTTTATGCAAAAAGCCCCGTCTTCCCTGAACTCCTTCTACAATTTACACAGTAGCCTAATCATCTTTGGGGACTTAGTTGGTGGTGTCAGGTAGATGTGCAGTAAGGTTTCTGAATTTAGATTTTGCCCCGAGGGGTCAAATGGGGGTCGAAAAATAACGTTCTTTAAACAAAAAGCCCCGTTTTCCCTGAACTCCTCTTACATTTTACTCAACAGCCTAATCATCTTTTGGGAGATGGTTGGTGGGGTCATGTAGATGTGCTGTAAGGTTTTGAAATTTTGATTTTGCCCCAGGGGGTCAAAAAATGACGTTTTTTAATCAAAAAGCCCCGTCTTCCCTGAACTTCTCCTACATTTTACACAGTAGCCTAATCATCTTTTGGGAGATGGTTGGTGGTGTCGGGTAGATGTGCAGTAAGGTTTCTGAATCTAGATTTTGCCCTGGGGGGTCAAATGGGGGTCGGAAAATGACGTATTTTATGCAAAAAGCCCCATCTTCCCTGAACTCCTCTTACATTTTACTCAGCAGCCTAATCATCTTTTAGGAGATGGTTGGTGGGGTCATGTAGATGTGCAGTAAGGTTTCGGAATTTTTATTTTGCCCTGGGGGGTCAAATGGGGGTCAAAAAATGATGTTTTTTATGCTAAAAGCCCCGTCTTCTCTGAACTCCTCTTAAATTTTACTCAGCAGCCTAATCACCTTTTGGGAGATGGTTGGTGGTGTCATGTAAATGTGCAGTAAGGTTTCTGAATTTTGATTTTGCCCCAGGGGGTCAAAAAATTATGTTTTTTATGCAAAAAGCCCCGTCTTCCCTGAACTCCTTCTACAATTTACTCAGTAGCCTAATCATCTTTTGGGACTTAGTTGGTGGTGTCAGGTAGATGTGCAGTAAGGTTTTGGAATTTAGATTTTGCCCGAGGGGGTCAAAAGTGCGTTGAAAAATGACGTTTTTTGTGCAAAAAGCCCTCTCTTCCCTGAAGTCTTCCTTAATGTTACTCAGAATCTTAATCATCTTTTAGGAGAGTTAAATATTTTGAAAATTATGTAAAACATCAACGTCAAGGGGTAAAAAAGCATCGCATGCTGGGAAACACCTTGAATTCTTATGAGTAATTAATGTACATGTCAAATGTGAGAGTCATATATCATCTCAAGCAAAAGTTAAAAGCAAATGCAACATTTTTGAATAGTAGGTTAGGCTTGGCCGCTTCAAGGTCAAGGTCACAGAGTAAAAGTCATGATTTATTTGGAAAGGTCTTATCACAGGTAATAATATACATGCATTATGATATGAATGCTCTAACTTTTCTCTTTCAAAATGATGAATTTATAACAATTTAATTTTTTTGCAAGTAGGTCAAACTTCTAGGTCACATGTAATAAAAAAAACCCATGCCATTCTCAGAGGTAAATACTAATACATAAGTTTAATATGAATGTCTCTTCTCATTCAGTAGATATGACCGTGATGACCAAGGTTAAATTTATTGAGACAGATGGACAGTCTGATATACAAATGTACATATTTCTATATGAATTGGGTAAAATTGGCCCAGTGTTCTTAGAGAAGTTAAAAATGTAAAAAGTTTTCAGACAAACAGATGGACGACACGTCACGACAGACATTATATGCTAAGGAAACCAGAAAAGCTCAAATGAGTGTTTTGAAAGGGTTACAATATGGTTGCAGTATTTGAAAAGCTGTTTTTTTCATGCAGAGATATGCATGACCAACATATTCATGTTTTATATTTTCTTTAGTAATTTGTTTGTTTGTTGTGAATACATCTCTCTTGAGAATTTTTCCCTCATATGGAGACACCACCAAATAATAATGAAGACAAGATGTGTTTGTGAAACACTGATGTCCCTGTATGGAAGCCTATGGCGAAGGTTGAGGTTTCTCAAATATATGTCAAACTCAAAGGTCAAGGTCAAAGGGTTCAAATTGTTAGTATCAGAAGAAAGTCTTGTCATAAGGAATGCACATGTGAAATAAAGAAATCCCTAGTAATTCCTGTTCAAAAGTTAATTGCCAAGGTTAATTTTTTTTAAGTGGTTCAAACTCTAGGGTCAAGGTCAAACATATTTATACCTGTTGACAGTTCACAATGAATACACATGTTAAGCATGAAAGCCCTAGCACCCACTGATCAAAATTTAGGCCAAGTTTAAAGTTTGGTATTTTTCTTGTAAAAATGTGTTTCCTAGGTCAAGCGATCAGAGGTAAAAATTAATGGTACCCAAATAAAAGGTCTTAATTGTCACAAGAAATAAACCTATAAAATGTGGAAGCCATTTTTATAGCCCATCCCACTTAAAACTTATGGGCAAGGTTATAATTTCTGCAGACAAATAGACAGACATAATATAGACACAAAATATGTATAATTAGTCAAATGGAAAAAATACACTATTTAATTGGAATCACAAAATAGATTGTTATTTCAGGGACAGGGAGTGGGTAGGGAGATTGGAATCCCACCATCGCCCCCCCCCCCCTGGAATTTGCTTTGTTATTTAAACAAGACTATATACTGAAGCAAATAAAAAATGACTTTGGACATCCTCCCCCTAACTTAGAAAACATTGACCACACTATCATTGTTTTTATTTTGTTTATTTGTTTTCAGTTTTTTTCTCCTGCTTGTCAGGAAGTTCTGGGCTGGAATTTTTTGACTGAGATGTGAACCCCCCTCCCTACTCCCGAAAAAAAATTCTGGATCCGCACCAGTATTTGCAGTAACTGAATGTCACATCGACAACGGGAGATACATGTAACTTCACAATTAGCCCCTTCACGATAACTGCGGTACTACTCTTTTGCAAGGCAAATTAAAAAGGTAAGACGAAGTTTTTGTTGATAGATAATTAATTGACGTATATAAGACAATTACTTTTACGTCATATTGCGCCAAAATATAGCATTTTGCCCTGCAAAAGAGTAATACCGCAGTTATCGTGAAATGGTCTATATGAAATTCGTCTAGTGTGGCATGCGATGATCTTTGACCCTTTTTGAACTTTAACCTAATCGTTTGGGTTTATTTTACCCCCACTATACTTAAACTTGTACTTACCGACTGCCATAGGTCTCATAATTGTCAACTTCATGAAATATAATTCAATTATAACACAAAATGAATTAACCCAATGCACACCAGACTGCAGCCATGTGCTAATTCCATTCGGCAAACCTTCGTCGATTCCGTCACCTTATCAGATGAAGTGGGAATCGGCCGAGGTGTGCCAAATGGTGTTTAATCTAAAAATATGATACTGGGTGACGCAACGTGATGTGATGTAGAAATTTACATGTTAACATGTATAGTACAAGAACAAATTTTAAATTAATTCATAACAAACGATGTTTTAACAAAACTTTTCCATCTAGCCTATTCCAAAAAGTATGTGCTGTGTGATTGTGGTGTCAAGGGGGGGGGGGGGGAATAGTTAATTTAAAATGGTCCTATTATGAGCAAAACATTTATCAAAATCTAATTTACATCATTAATAGACTTCAAACTGGTATATAATGAATTAAGCATGTAAAATAAATAAAAGAGGTTCTGAGTTATAGGTCACAGGGTCTGAGAATTTCATACTCAATTTGATGAATACATGCATGTAAATTATAGAATTATTTTGATTTTTTTCCTTGGAAAGCCGCCCAATATGTAGGAGCGTGTATTTAGAGGCAAACACCTTAGTGCGGGTATTAATGTCTCATTACAGCATCTAGTTTAATAGTTAAATTTTCAGGTAAATAAGCCCATGTCGAAATATGTTTGACTTTAACTAAATATTTTGTGTAACTATAAAATCACGCCCTCGATTTAAAGAAAGCAGCAGCACTTTTCAAGTTAAGAAAAATATCCTTTATCTATATTCAAAAATGGTTAAGATCTATGAAGTGTATGCCCTTGCGAAAGTACGATTTTATGAGGCATCTCATAGTAAAATATACGTAACCTGTACATAAAAACACGACATAATTAATAAAATAGATTCTCTTGATACTTAATGAATAATCGATCGCACTAAACATAGGATAAACATTGGTATTAATCGACTATTTAAAACCTGTAAATAATATTTCGTTTGATTATAAAACGCATTTTTCATTGTTAAAAAATTCCCCAATCTGCCTCTCACATCACATGAATAACGTCATCTTAACCAAAATGACGTCATGTTTACAAGTTCATTGCGATCAGTGCTTTGTTTATAACCAGCTACGTGGGATTTAACTAGCAAGTTTTTTTTAATGCATTGATAAGTTTTATTGTTGTTTATTATGCTAATACAGTTAAAAGTTGTAAATTATTTCAATTTCAGGTATTATGAGAATTACATAAAAAGTCATATTTTTGCTTTTCCCGTATAAATTAAGCCCCGCCCCCTTATTCAAGCCTTAACAATGCTGCGTAGTGATTATTGTTCTTGTCAAATATATTAGTTGATTATTGCCGCTTTTAATAAAAACACCTGAGGGGACTTTGGTTGTAACTTTCTTTTTCAATATTCCAGCATCATCTTGGGTCGGTAAAAATTTCCAGCTTGTTATTTTGTATTATAAATTTGAAACAGTCATTGAAATTATTAAGTGATTTAGAGAAAGCATTTTTGAAAGTGATATTTTCAGCTTTGGTGCTTGGATTAGGCATAGTTTGCCTATAGTCCCTGATGTTAATGGATTTCCTTTTGGGGATGGTGGAGGGTGGGGGGTGGGGGGCAGCATGGACGGTGGTTATCATTTAAAGCTTGTAGGAAAGAAAGATGAGTTCTTTATGAATAGATTTAAGCAGAAAATGGTGGATTGACAAACACGTATTTATAGTTTCATAATCAATATAAAGGTGGGCATCGTCGCAAAGGCTTAAAAGCTTTCCAACACGATGGATTCAATTATTAAGATCAGGGTAGGGGGGTAATTCTAAACAACTATATGTCGATATAACAAGGGTCGATTGCACTTACGTGATTAATGTAATAACTAATATTTTTAAACGATTTTTTTTCTACTCCGCAATGCCAATGGAGCATTTCCTGAGCGATCCGGCAAGAGATTGTTTTTCGGATTGCGTTTTTTAATTAGTTTACACATTCGACTTCCAGTTTAGAAAGCCTGTCATTTTTTTATGTTACTTTTAGTCCACTAATTGACTAAATATTTTATTACCTGAGAATCGATTTCATAAAAGGTAAGTGGAATCAAGAACATCAAAAAGGATATTTCTGTCCGTTAAGTCAATATCAGAATTGAAACTTTATAAATTTATTTTAAAGTTGCTCAAATCCTCCCTTTTCTCCTTGTCAATGAACTGCTATTCAGGGTCCCATTATTAATGGTAAAATTCAAAAATAAAATATGATTAATGCACAGAAAGCAAGTTATTTATTCATTATATTACTGAGAAAATTGTTTAATATAGTTAAACTCCTTGCAAAGCAGTCTGACTGTGGAAATTTAAATTCATTTTTTGTTCATGTTTGTAAAATAAGATACAAGTAGGTAACACTATTATCACTTTAGTAACAATACATGTATTTGACATCAGACATTGCTCTTAACAGTGTTTGAAAATCAAATAACCGTGCACCCGGTGTAACGTTGAATATTGACCCGAGTTGAAAATTGACCCGGGGGTCTTTTTTCAACGTCAATATTGACCCGGGGTCATTTTTCAACGTTGAATATTGAGACCAAAAGTCGTTGAATTTATACCCGGGGTCATTTTTCAACAGCTTGATATTTTTTTTTCTTTTTTTTTCACGTGATGACGTCAACAAGTTGAAAATTGACCCTGTTGAATATTGACACCACCTCAAAGTTTGAACATTTTTTTGTTTAGCTGGGAAGTTGTTTTACGGGATTTATCATGCAATATCACTTTATTTATATTTTGGTTTCAATTTTTCCCTTTTCAAGAATAATAGAAATAAACATCGGTATCACCCCGTGTATATAATTATGTACATTTTGCTCAGTGCACGATTTCAGTTTTCTTCAAGCATGACAACTTTATTTTTGAAAATACTTACCAAAATCCATGGCATCCATAAATAACTACAAATCAACGAACAGGGCATAAAACAAAAATCTTAAAAATCTGTTGTCTAGAAAGTGAGCCTATATGTATTGATCAGGTTGGCAGAACATCCCATCTATTCAAATTGAGTATAAAAATTAACAAAATTAATAACATAAGAATTAGAATGAAACTCACCGACCAAAATAATTCCAATGATAGGTTATATTTGTGAAAAAGAGCAATATTATAGCGACCATAGCATGTAAGTAATGCTGACTTTAAATAAATTGTTGAAATCCCTGTAACAATTAACTTATTTGTCAGTAGCCTGTCTCGGCTTGAAAATTGATCGCTTCCGGACCATAACCTTGAGAATGGAATTATTCTTATTCTATACAATGTGATTCCTATTTGATTACTAGTTATTTCTATTCCATTATTTGTAATTTGTATTCGATAAATTGCTATTCCAATTACAGGAAATGTGACAATATGATTAATATATCATAAAATTTACATATTTTTTTTCCGAAAACACGTGTTTCCTATATTCGATGTCATTGATATTTAAAACAATCGGTTGCTAGTCGCTAATTTTGTCATTCCTATTCGATAATTTTATCTTTTTTATTCGATAACTTTTTGGTTTATATGCAATAAAGTTGTTGTTCGAGAACATACTAGCATCTATTTCTTTTCGAAAAAATACGATTCCTATTCTATAAACTTCTCATCTTATTACATAATTTTATCTCTATGATCTCCTATGCGATGTTTTTCTTTTTTTTTTTTTAATTCTTTTTCAATAATTGCCATGATTGCATTCTCGGAAATACAACAAATTAAACTAGAATTGGTTGTAAACTCAATTAAATAGGAATGTAAAGTTTAACATTATTATCGGATATGAATCATTTTATCACATAGATTGACAAAACAAAATTTGAAAATCTGGGAATAAGGCACAAGTTTTCTTTCTTCAAGACTTAGAGACTAGATATCAGCATAAATTAAGCTGTTGCTGTTTAATATTAAATAAATGTGTTTCGTTTTATACATTGATGGAGTAATTATAGAGGATTTAGTTATTCAGAATACTAATTTAATTATTTGATTATGTCTCGTATCAAGTTTTGACAAAGATATCCAATATGTTTCAATATAAAGTACATGTAGATCCTAATTCAAGACTTTAAAGCATTGTTACGTCTCATCAATTACGGAACATTAAAAAAATATTGATACAAGTTGTAGCAATTTTTTTTCAGAAACATCAAGTTATACTCTGTATTATCTTTAATTGAGAAATCAATACTATTTGATGTCACTCACTTTAATGATATTTTCTAAAAGGACTCCTGCAATATAGCATATGATCACAAGAAAAAAAAACATGAAGTCAATATGCATTTCAGATTCTATAAATAGTAACTCAAGTCTTTATGCTTTTATACTTAATCATGTGATCAAGTTTGAGCCAATCAGAAAGCTTAGAATAAAAGGTGATATCACCTTTTCGTGCTAAATACTAGTAGGTGCTATCATCTATTTGAATGAGTGGTATCACCTATTCGAAAAGGTGATATTACCTATTTGAGTTTCTTACAACAGTCAATAATGAATGCTCCCTAAAATAAATAGATTACCACTGGAACCAAGAAAATTCGGACTACCCAGTTTTGATGCGTTTTCTACGATTTTCTTGTTGTATACTGATATATAAGTGAAATAAATTAATTTGTAAGCAAAAAAAAAAAAAAAAACTACAGCTGTTCGACTGGAAAAGGTGATATCACCCAATCGAATAAGTTATATCACCAATTCGAATAAGTGATATCACCTTTTCGAATTGGTGATATCACAAATTCAAATCAAATAGGTGATATCATCTATTGGAACAGGTGATATCACTTATTCAAATAGGGGATATTACTTTTTGCAGTAAATACCAAAACGGGGCCTCATACCTATGAATTAAATCACAGTAGTGAAAACCCAATCATAAATATGTGTTTTTATGCTGTTGAATTTTGAACCGGTTTCATGATCAAAATTCCACGACCCGGCTCAGTTTTCAACGGATTAGGGTCTAAATTCAACACCTTTGGTCTCAGTATTCAACGTTGAAAAATGACCCCCGGGTCAATTTTCAACCCGGGTCAAAATTCAACGTTACACCCGGCAGCCCTAGATGAAACAAATTGTCATGGACAAGAAATTTACACGTTTTGATCCATGCCTGACTGGACAAGTTTCCTTAAATTAAAATTCAGACATTCTAAAAAAGAAATAATAAATCTCAATTAACTTTTACTGATTGCAATGTGTAATAAGCAAATGGAGTCGGTCCCATTCACAATTTTGCTAAATAAAACTTTTCAAAGACAAATATTTTTACGGGCCACTTTTTCTTGGCAGAGCGGACAACTTCAATTAGCAATCAGTCCTGCATATCTAGCTTATTTTACGGTGTGCGGTGTGTTTTAAACACTGCTCTCGGAAAGATTTCAAACATAAATAAGGTACATTAATACAATTTTTGTCTCTTTTAAATATTTTGGATGGTTTTATGATATTCTAGCCAGATAAATTTGTACCGCTTTCAGCAGACCTGTCGTGCTCACAAAAACATTTCTAACACATCATACATGTAGATGTCTTATGATAATACCAGGTCAAAGGTTTTGTCATATTAGTGTTAACAGTTTTATTTCTGCTTTATATCCTTTTAACCTTTAAACAATTTTACTTTAGTATTACATGTATACTTTTATTGCAACTCTGTTGTGCTAGTAAAGACAGTCAGAGTCTAAAGGGTTTAACAAAATGAACAATTTCAACTCATGACAATAGACATATAGCTCGCTGATTCCATTTTTTAGCAATAATGCTTATTTGAAATATCATTGATGAATGTTCTATACATGCATGCATCTATGAGTTGCACACTGCACAAATTTTATATGAGTTTCAATTCATTCATAATAGCCTTTACACTAAAATCAATCTTAAATACATTTGAATCCCCCAAATAAAAGCCCATTGTCCCTTTTTATGAATTCATTTATGTAACACTACTCACACAGAGCATTTAACACTTACATCACATTCAAACTGATCATGGACTCCCAGCTACATCATTGTTGTATGTGTAGCTTATAAAAAAAATGTTGAATGTTGTGAATATGTGTTGTTTGACGTTGTTTGATTTGGGGCATGCTCGTTGTTGGCTGCCCATTGCCCTTGTTTAATATGAATTACAGCCCTTAATTTACATACACTAAACATACAAACTGCATGTTATTCATGACCTAGCTACAATTATAAACAACTTTTTTTATGAATTCATATTAATCATAACACAGCTACTCAAACAGAACATTTTACACACAGTACATCTTGCATCACATTTAAACTGTTTATGAACATCCAGCTACATTGTTGTATGTGTAGCATATAAAAAGTATGTTGAATGTTGTGAAGATATGTATTGGTTGATGTTTGATTTGGGGCATGCTCGTTGTTGGCTGCCCATTGCCCTTGTATTTTAATTACACCCCTTTATTTACATAGTTACACTAAAATACACACTGCAAGTTTACAAAAAAATGATAATAATAATAACTGTGGATAATTACTTACCTACAATTATACAATTATAAACAACTTTTTTATGAATTCATAACACAACAACTCACACAGAGCATTTTACATTTACATCTTGCATCACATTCAAACTGATCATGAACTCCCAGCTATATTGTTGTATGTGTAGCTTATAAAAATATGTTGAATGTTGTGAATATGTGTTGTTTGGTGTTGTTTTATTTGGGACATGCTCGTTCCTGTCTGCCCATTGCCCTTGTTGTATTTAAATTTTACTCCTTAATTTACATTCTACAAACTGCATGGTCAAATGTAAAACATACAACTATTGATTATGACCTGCATATTGCTACATGTTAATATGTGTATAAAATTTATAATAATTAATTCTATCCATTACACACACTAAATTTGAAATCTACACACACTACAAAATTACTTTATCTGCATTCATTTCACTTTAGTCTTTCACTCTTTATAATTATTTTTCAATTTTTACAAAAATAAAAGTATTACACATACATCATGCATCAAATTTTGCTGTGTAGCTTATTATTATTCAATTTATTCACAACCAAATGATTAAACAAATTATTACACGTACTTTGTACAAATATTTACAACTTTTAATTTCATGTACTACAAGGATCTAATTCTTTTTCCGAAAAATGAAAGATCGTTGTTTACTAAATCTACAATTGTTAATTGGAATTAAATTTTTGCAAAACTTGCAAATTACAAGACTTCATGAGTATTAATTCTTATGGCTCAAACAAGTCGTTGAAAAACACAATACATTGGACACAGTTCTCGTCCAAACGTAATAATTTCCTTTGAATGCTAATTCGGACATCCTTAACTTTTTTGTTGGAAGTGTAACATCTTCCCCAACTCTGAATATTAGTGGTAGGGTGTCCTAAGCTAGCACTGTATAGTATATTAAAACATTATTATTATTATTGTTTGCTCATCAGTAATAGCTTAAACCAGTATTGTAACATAGTTTGTTAAACACGGATAAACCTTCTTAAAAGTTTATATTTTGTAAATTCTATTGCTGTTATACTGACCTTGTTAGCAAATTTAACCCATACGTAGGTCATATTTTAGCTGGTTGGTTTCATACCAATTGTTAGGTCCTTGTTTTCATACTAAATTTGAACACAATGTCCCATGGCACCTGATCAATCTAAATAGGACTTGAGGTAAATTAGAACAGTCAGTAGGGAATACTTTCTCTTAAGCACATGATCCTACCCAAAGAAATTCAAGGGGTGCTTGTTCAATGAAAAATTCTCCTTTGTATGTTATACTTGTACATTTATCTGAGTTCGAATCCACAGTTGTTTTCTCCAGTTTTCTCATTAGGTTAATTTGATATACATGTACCAACGTCCATTAAATAGGAAATAATTCCAGTGGAAATATTGTACAGATTCCTCTTAATTCAGATATAAAATAGATTTAAATATGTTATCTGGTTAATGTTTATGTAATTTGCCTATTTACTGCTGGTTTCTGCGTTATAGTGATATACACAAGTTCATGTTTCTTTGATCTGCTCTTCACCAAAGTATCTTAGATACTACTTTAAGAGTCATCACTTCGACTTCATATATAATCGGGGTATAAGTTTAATACTACAGAGTTTCAATTTTATTCGTCATGATAGATATTGTCTTGGGCATGGCTACTCCTGCCGCTCTACCCCCACCCATATGATGGCGGAGTTAGTTCCCTACCACAAAATTAAAAATACTTGTGGTTGGGAACTTGTGGCATAAACGAGCGGCACTAAGTAACTATCCTTTTATGCAGTCATGTAACTCATGAAAGTTGAAAAGTAAACTTTGGATTTAGATATACATAAATAAGTGCTTGACCTCTGCATCTCCCAGGGTCAAGGCTTTAACCACTTTCTGAGATGATGTTTGTGAACTTTTACCTTTGAACTATAAACTTTGATCCTGAGTTTGAATATTTAATATTAATTTATGTAATCTTTGCTTTGTTGTGTTGCCAGAGACACCAAAAGCTTTTCATAATTTGTCTCTCTGGATAAACAGCCGTAAATAAATTTATCAAATACATACTTGATGTTTTTATCCTTTTGCAATATTTCAGCATCATCTTGGGTCGGTAAAATTTTCCAGCCTGTTATTGTGTATTATAAATTTGAAATACCCACCCACCTCACCCATTCAGAATAGATGCTGCTTTTTGGGGTTTTTATGCTTCTAGACGAAGACGTGGAGCAAATATCAGTCTCAAAAGGACAGGACTTATGAGATGAAACAAGGGTCTTGGGCAACAGTTAAGGGGATCGAACCACAAGTACCTTTACGGACTCACAGTATTCTGGACTTTCAAGAGATTGACTGTGAAAGTGATGTGAGGAACAAATATTCATGTGGAAATGATTCATTCCAAGAGCAAATCATGTATAATTTTTGCAGGAGCCAATAACTTTCCTCTAACCACAAACGTTAAACTAGTGTTAATAGTAAGGGGTACAGATGTTCCCCAAACGCTCCCCACCTCCCTTTTGCGTCCATATTCCCTGTAACCTTTATTCATTAAGACAAACTCTATGTACTTGCGACTTTAACATCGTTTACCCTGAAGTGTACCAAGTTCATTCAAATTTTAGCATTGCACGCGTGAAATGCATGTGAATGACCATATCATCATGTCGACACAATCTATATATCTTACTATACTTATTATACTAAATATTAAAGTATTCAATCTTAAAGTATTTAAAAAATACGGTCATTCAAGTGTATTTTGGATTTTGCTCATTTTACGTGCACGCACGTGCATACATGAGCATGGTGACCATACCTTCTTGTAGAAGTCCATTACATCTACCGTATACAATGGAGCCTCATTTATCCGGACGCTTTGGTTCCCAGTCAATTTTTCCGGATATGTGAAGTGTCCGGATATCTGAATCACCAGTTAAACAAGACAAAATAACTTTTAAAAATTCCGTTCTGATGAAAAGTCGTCCGGATACTGAAGCATCCGGATATCTGGCGTCTGGATATCTGAAGGTCCACCGTATATGTTCTAAATCCCACCCCGTTTGATTGAAAAACAAGGGAGTTACAGCTGTTGAAAGTTTCAGCCAATCAGATTGCAGTGCACGTACACGCATGTGTATGCATGTGCATGGTGACCATACATTCTTGTAGTAGTCCATTATTATACAGTTATGGAATGGGTACGAGGGAAGTAGCAAATTTATGGTAGCCCGAGGGAGGAAATAGTTTCCTGCCGAGGGGAACCATAAACTTGCTATTCTCGAGTTCACATTCCAAAACTGTTTTATAATACCGAAACAATCATAGGCGATTTAATTTTTTTTATTCTGACATTTAAAAAAAAATAACACTGTAGAGGCAGAATTACAAATGCATGCGGTTAAACAGATTGTATAATAAGTAATGCTAATATATCCTTATAATTTAAGTTTCAAAGCATTTCATAAAAAAATTAAAAGTTACGCCCATATCAATAAAATCGGTCATTTCACGTGTTGTACGTGCACGCTTTTGCAAGCACGTGCGCACAAAATGACCTTCGTTCCGCTTATCTACATAACATGCCTAGCTACTGACTCTAAAAATGTTTTACCTAAGTCGGATGTGTAGTTTACAAGATCACTCCCGGACAAAAAAGTACCCAGGAAGAAGAAGAAGAAGAACTAGGAGACTTATTGTTCATAGAACAATAAGAGGTCTTTCCACCTTCTTTGAAGTTCAATTTTCTTTTTTATTAAAGTTTTTAAAATCAAATACTATGAAAAAGAAATTAAAAGTGGCTCAAAGATAAAAAAAAAATGGAAAAATCTTTATTAAAAAATTAAAATGACCTTAACCTTTAACCTTCATTAGATCTTGAAGGTCAAAGGTCAAGGGTCACATTGCAATAAACCCCATGCCTCTTTGACTTATAGTTTTAAAGTTTTAAGGTTTTATAGTAAGCACAAAGACGTTAAAGGGCAATAACTGATATAAGAAGTCATCAGAACCTTTTGCAATGAAAGTCTTAAGTTGCGCCTAAGGACCCTTAAGACATTAGTGAAGGTTTCATGTTTCTATGACTTACGGTATCAAAGGAATAGCGATAACAAGGTTTTTTACAAACAAAGGGAAATAACTTTTAAAAGGGTCAATCTTAGGGGACAAGAATGAAATATTTGAAATAGTTTTGAAAAGTGCATTTTAATGATGCACAGACAGATAGAATAATTTGAAAGAGATTAAAAGAGCTTAATTTCTAATTTTTGGAATGACCTTGACCTTTGACCTTTGCATAAATTTAAAGGTGAAAGGTCAATTCATCTTATGCAATTGGTCCCATGTCTCTATGACTTCTCGTTATGAAAAATTTCAATTATTTGTAAAATTCAAAAACTTTCAGGGGCAATAACTCATTGAAGGGGTCACCGAATACTTTCGCAATGAATAGATTTCAAAGTCCCTTTAAGTAGTCGAAGACATTGGTGAAGGTTTCATACCTCTACAGGTTACGGTTTCGGAGGAGTAGCAATAACAAGCATTTCTTGCAAAAAGGGCAATAACTTCGAAAGGGGTCATAGTTCACATGCGTTGGGTCAAATTTGTTCCTAACTTTTAATGACCTTTACGATGAACAAAAAGTCTTTTCGATAAATATCGAAACAAAAAATCAGCGGAAGAAAAATAAGAATAATAGGGAAGAACTAGTAAACTAATTGTTCAGAAAACAATAAGACGTCTTTCCACCTTTTTAAGTCTTTCCGTGTCATTTGGGTTGAAAAAATGAAGAAAAACACCAGAAAAACGCCAAAAAATCAAAAATCAAAAAAAAAAAAAAAAAAAAAAACAAGATGTGTTTGTGAAACACAGATGCCCCCGTATGGCAACATAGTAAAGATTAAACTTTTTTAAAATGCAAATTTAATTAATTGGTAACAAAAGTAGGGTATTCTCACTGGAAAACGATTGTAAAATTTGAAAATAAGTCAATGTTTAAGTTTTTTTCAATAAGTACAAAACTTTCCAAGGTCAAGGTCAAAAGGTCAATGTAATTGGTATCAAATGAAAGCTCTTGCAACATAGAATACTTATGGAAAGTTTGGAAGCCCTAGCCCTTACCGTTCAGAAGTTATGGCCAAGACTAATTTTTTTTAAAGTAGGTCAAACTCCAAGGTCAAGGTGATTGGGTCAAAGTTCTTGTTATCAAATGAAAGGTCTTGTCACAAGAGTTAAATATGTAAAGTATGAAAGCAATAGCCCTAACTATTTAAAAGTTAGGTCAATGTTTGCATTTTGTAAAGAAGGCCAGTATCAAAGGTCATGGTCAAAGGGTCAAAATTCTTGGTATCCAATGAAACGTCTTTTCACAAGCATTACGTATGTGAAGTATGAAAAGCCCTATCCCTTACTGTTCAAAAGTTATGGCCAAGGTTAAAGTTTTTTCACAAGTAAGGAAATCTACAAGGTCAAGGTCAAAGGGTCAAGGTTGTTGGTATCCAGTGAAAGGTCTTTCAACAAACATTACATATGTGAAGTATAAATGTCCTGGTGTCTACTGTTCAAAAGTTATGGTCAACGTTCAATTTCTTAAAAAGTAGGTCAAACTCCAAGGTCAAGGTCAAAGGGTCAAAGCTATTGTTATCAAATAAAAGGTTTTGTCACAAAGATCAAAAATATAAAGTATGAAAGCACTAGCCCTAATCTTTAAAAGTTACGGTCAAGTTTTGCTTTTCTAAAGTAGGTCAATTTCAAAGGTCAAGGTCAAAGGGTCAAAATTCTTGGTATCCAATAAAGGGTCTTCTCCTAAGGATTACATATATGAAGTATGAGAGCCCTAACCCTTACCGTTCAAAAGTTATGGACAAGGTTAAAGTTTTTTCACAAGTACGGAAATCTACAAGGTCAAGGTCAAAGGGTGAAAATTGTTGGTATCCAGTGAAAGGACTTTGAACAAACATTACATATGTGAAGTATAAATGTCCTGGTGTCTACTGTTCAAAAGATATGACCAAAGTAAACTTTTAAAATTTTCATGTAAAAGTGGGTCAAACTCCAAGGTCAAGGTCAAGAGGTCAAATTTGGTGGTACCCAAAGAAAGGTCTTGTCAAAAGGGATACACTTGTGAAATATGAAAGTCAAAGCTCCACTAAATCAAAAGTTATGGACAAGGTTAAAGTTTTTGCGGACAAACAGACAGACAAACAGACAGACAGAGAGATAGACAGACAGTCAGACGGAAGGACACGACAAAAACTATATACGAGTACTCCCGAAACTTCGTTTACGGGGGCATAAAAAATTGCTTCCAGTAGGATTCGATCCAGGGTCCTTCGCATTTGCAGTCAAGCGCTCTAACCACCAGACCACGGGTTCCGTTGCAGTTAATTTGTATTATTGTCGAGTTAAAGTTACCGGGGTTTCATTGAAGTTCCAGTTAATAAACTTCTGACAAGCTCCTGGGTGTAAATGTGAGTTTGAAGGAGATTGTTTTCGAGTTAAAATGTACGGGATATTGTCTGATTACAATTATAATATTGTTATTAACGGGTATATATGCATTTGAGGTTGCGTAGCAATTTATGTTTTTGAAAAAGGCCGCTTTCGTTTTGACAGATATGATAAACTCATAGGTAAGATTTAATTATCATTTCTATTTGAATTGAATTTAGTAGTTACCAGCATAAATTAAACTTGAAACATGCATCTCAGGAAAAAAAAAAGAAAAGATGTCATTGAGAGCGTGGAAATTTATTTGACAGGAAAAATCGCTATTTTCCAGATTCATTCCATAAATATTAAATCTAAATAAAATTGAAATAAATTCCACATACTAAAGAAAGCAAGAATATGTGGAATTAATATGTTGTAGTAGAGCAGGAGAATCGAATGATATTAACAACAATCGAAAAGATAGCCAATTACAAGCTTTAATTAATTTTTATACTCGGGAACAATTAAATTCAGACAGAAAAAAAATGTAGATTTTGCCGATATTCACTAGAATTTAATTGTACTTAAGAGACTCACCGTAAAACTCTCAGGGCACTTTCTTTGAGGTGTCTTGTACATGCTAAACTGGATTATATGTTCATGTTTGGTTTCGTTTGACTTGTACAAAAGTTTTCTAGGCAGCTATTGATTTTTTTTTTAGAGAATGGGGGGATAATATAAATATAATTCTTTGTTAAGGTGAGAGTTGTAAATACCTCCGCGTACTAAAGCTTGATTGTGACCTTTGGGTCAAAGTTCAAGGTCATTTATCAAGGTCAAAGGTCAAGGTCATCCAAAAAAAAAACTTATAGAGTTGAACTTTACATTTGAAGCTCAATCTAGGTAAAGGTAATGAATGTATCCTTTCAACTTGTGAGGAAAGGTCAATGTCGAGGTCAAGTATGAAGGTCAAAGGTCAAGGTCAAGGTCATTTACAAGAAAAACATATAAAAGCAATTTTGATACTTTCCAAATGACCTTTGACCTTGACCTTATCTTCAAGGTCAAAGGTCGAAAGATCTCATGCATTGTCCCCATGTCTTTATAACTTGTCGCTAAAAAGTTTTTAGTTCTTCGTAAACATCAGAAACTGTAAGGGGCAATAAGTACTAAAAATGGTTGACGAATCCTTTCGCAATGAATAGATTCAAGAGTCTACTAAATTAGTCGCAGACATTGTTGAAGGTTTCGAACGTCTATGGTTTATGGCTTCGGAGGAGTAGCGATAACAAGGGTTTACACTGAAAGGGGCATTAACTTTTAGAGGGTTCAATCTTAGGGGACAAGCATGAAATCTCTGAAATGGTTTTAAGAGTACATATTGAAGATGCAAAGATGTTTAAAATTTGTTGAAAAACAAAGGAGCTACAAAACAAAACTTAATTTTTTCTTATTTTGAATGACCTTGACCATTGACCTACTTTTCAAGGTCAAAGGTCATAAGATCTCATGCAGTTGGTTCCATATATTTACCACTTGTCATTTAAAAGTTTAAAAATTTTTTTTTGAAGCTTTAAAACTTTCATGGGCAATAACTACTCAAAGGGGTTTAAGAATTCTTTCGCACTTCCAAGTTTGATTAACCGACTAAATTAGTCGAAGACATTGGTGAACCATGCGTACCTCTACGGTTTACAGTTTTTGAGGAGTAGCGATAACAAGCATTTCTTGCGAAAGGGGCAATAACTTCAAAAGGGGTCATAGTTCATATGCGTTGGGTCAAATCTGTTCCTTTTAATGACCTTTACGATGAACAAAAAGTCTCTTTGATAAATGTCGAAACAAAAAAGCAGCGGAAGAAAAATAATAGGAATTTACAGAAGAAAACCAATAAGTCTTTCCACAGAAAGGTGGAAAGACTTAATAACAATAAACTGAAGAAAATCAATAGGTCTTTCCACAGAAAGGTGGAAAGACCTAAAAATAATAATAACTAGATGAGTTCTTGTTGCTGGTGCAACAAGCAGGTCTTCCGACCGATTTTCCTTAGAATTCTATGCTGCGTCATCCCATGAAATAGATTTCAGCATTTTTTTTCGTTTACCTTCATTTACAGCAGCCTCTCAACATACCTCATGATTATTACAAGTATTACTCAAAATATCTCAAAAATAGCTTTTCAAAATCGGCAAAATATTCCATGCGTATTATAAAAGAGATAAAAGTCATTTGCAACTCAAAAAAGACATAAGCAAAGAAAAAAATTTGAAACGGCCCCAGCGGGATTCGAACCCCCGACAGTGCGACAAAGTTTGGATCGGTCATATATTTGCAACAAATGCACGTATCAAGATACTGAACACATATTTAGAATTCTCATAAGACACACTATAAACCCTGTAAATCCTAAAGAAAAATATTGAAAAACAAAAAAAGTTGAAAAATGTGACTTTTTGAATTCACCTCCGCTTGCGACCGGAAGTGCCGACGACGAAAAATAAAGGTCGTTCCCCATGACAGAGTTCGATGTTCTATCACATCAGTGAGTTTCACTTTCACATCTGTAGCCGTTCTCGAGAAAACTGCTGCACAAAATGCCTTTTAAAAAATACAAAAATCTCCCAAAATCGCGAACAGAAGAGAATTTTGAAACAAGAGGCCCATGGGCCACATCGCTCACCTGAGCACTAAGGGTAGGAAAAAGTAGAAAATGGCTTTTTATCGTAAAGTTTAAATCCAAAAGTAGTCCCTTGACCAATCATGGATTTGCTATTTTTTAGAAAATGATTTTTAAAGAATTATCCTATATATATCTTTAAAAACTTTGGTCGGCCATTTTGGCCCTGCCCTACCCCTGGGGGTCATGATTTGAACAAATTTGAATCTACACTACTTGAGCATGCTTCCATATAAATATGATGAATTATGGCTTGTCATTCTTGAGAAGATGATGTTTATAGAAGTTTCCTATATATTTCTATTTAAAACTTTGGTCGGCCATTATGGCCCCGCCCTACCCCCGGGGGTCATAATTTGAATAAACTTGAATCTACACTACCTGAGCATGCTTCCATATCAATATGATGAATTATGGCTTTGTCATTCTTGAGAAGAGGATTTTAAAGAATTTTCCTATATATTTCTATGTAAAACTTTGGTCGGCCATTTTGGCCCCGCCCTACCCCCCGTGGTCATGATTTGAACAAACTAAAATCTACACTACCTGAACATGCTTCCGTATAAATATGATGAATTATGGCTTTGTCATTCTTGAGAAGATTTTTAAAGAATTTTCCTATAATCATGTCTATGTAAAACTTTGGTCGGCCATTTTGGCCCCGCCCTACCCCCGGGGGTCATAATTTGAATAAACTTGAATCTACACTATCTGAGCATGCTTCCATATCAATATGATGAATTATGGCTTTGTCCATCTTGAGAAGAAGATTTATAAAGAATTTTCCTA
The DNA here is from genome assembly GCF_032062105.1 of Saccostrea cuccullata. Taxonomy (NCBI): domain Eukaryota; kingdom Metazoa; phylum Mollusca; class Bivalvia; order Ostreida; family Ostreidae; genus Saccostrea; species Saccostrea cuccullata. The sequence continues at coordinate 6,329 of NW_026927182.1, read as the reverse complement.
TATATTTCTATGTAAAACTTTGGTCGGCCATTATGGCCCCGCCCTACCCCCGGGGGTCATGATTTGAACAAAATTGAATCTACACTATCTGAGCATGCTTCCATATCAATATGATGAATTATGGCTTTGTCATTCTTGAGAAGAAGATTTTTAAAGAGTTTTCCTATATATTTCTATGTAAAACTTTGGTCGGCCATTTTGGCCCCGCCCTACCCCGGGGGTCATGATTTGAACAAACTTGAATCTACACTACCTGAGCATGCTTCCATATCAATATGATGAATTATGGCTTTGTCATTCTTGAGAAGAAGATTTTTAAAGAATTTTCCTATATATTTCTATGTAAAAATTTGGTCGGCCATTTTGGCCCCGCCCTACCCCGGGGGGCCATGAATTGAACAAAGCTGAATCTACACTACCTGAACATGCTTCCGTATAAATATGATGAATTATGGCTTTGTCATTCTTGAGAAGATTTTTAAAGAATTTTCCTATAATTATGTCTATGTAAAACTTTGGTCGGCCATTTTGGCCCCGCCCTACCCCCGGGGGTCATAATTTGAATAAACTTGAATCTACACTACCTGAGCATGCTTCCATATAAATATGATGAATTATGGCTTTGTCATTCTTGAGAAGAAGATTTTTAAAGAGTTCCCCTCTTATTCTTTGTTTGAATTTCGATACCCCATTGTGGCCCCACCCTACCCCCGGGGTCATGATTTGAACAAACTTGAATCTACACTATCTGAGCATGCTTCCATATAAACATGATGAATTATGGCTTTGCCATTCTTGAGAAGAAGATTTTTAAAGAATTTTCCTATATATTTCTATGTAAAACTTTGGTAGGCCATTTTGGCCCCGCCCTACCCCCGGGGTCATGATTTGAACAAACTTGAATCTACACTATCTGAGCATGCTTCCATATCAATATGATGAATTATGGCTTTGTCATTCTTGAGAAGAAGATTTTTAAAGAATTTTCCTATATATTTCTATGCAAAAATTTGGTCAACCATTTTGGCCCCGCCCTACCCCCGGGGGTCATGATTTGAACAAACTTGAATCTACACTACCTGAGCTTGCTTCCACATCAATATGATGAATTATGGCTTTGTCATTCTTGAGTAGAAGATTTTTAAAGAATTTTCCTATATATTTCTATGTAAAACTTTGGTCAACCATTTTGACCCCGCCCTACCCCCGGGGGTCATGATTTGAACAAACTTGAATCTACACTATCTGAGCATGCTTCCATATCAATATGATGAATTATGGCTTTGTCCATCTTGAGAAGAAGATTTATAAAGAATTTTCCTATATATTTCTATGTAAAACTTTGGTCGGCCATTATGGCCCCGCCCTACCCCCGGGGGTCATGATTTGAACAAATTTGAATCTACACTATCTGAGCATGCTTCCATATCAATATGATGAATTATGGCTTTGTCATTCTTGAGAAGAAGATTTTTAAAGAGTTTTCCTATATATTTCTATGTAAAACTTTGGTCGGCCATTTTGGCCCCGCCCTACCCCCGGGGGTCATGATTTGAACAAACTTGAATCTACACTACCTGAGCATGCTTCCATATCAATATGATGAATTATGGCTTTGTCATTCTTGAGAAGAAGATTTTTAAAGAGTTTTCCTATATATTTCTATGTAAAACTTTGGTCGGCCATTTTGGCCCCGCCCTACCCCCGGGGGTCATGATTTGAACAAATTTGAATCTACACTACCTGAGGATGTTTCCCCATAAGTTTCATCTTTCCTGGCACAGTGGTTCTTGAGAAGACGATTTTTAAAATAAGCCACCAAATTTTCATTAATTCCCAATTATCTCCCCTTGAATGAGGGCGTGGCCCTTCATTTGAACAAACTTGAATCCCCTTCACCCAAGGATACTTTGTGGCAAGTTTGGTTGAAATTGGCCCAGCGGTTCTTGAGAAGAAGTCGAAAATGGGAAAAGTTTACAGACAGACGGACAGACAGACAGACAGACGGACAGACGGACAGACAGACGGACGCCGGACAAAATGTGATCAGAAAAGCTCACTTGAGCTTTCAGCTCAGGTGAGCTAAAAATGAAAACCACGTCTGGAGATATTTTCATGATGCACCTTCCCTGAGAAATCTGTCCACGCATAGCTGAGATATCGGCTGTACTATGAAAAATAATAATAATAATAATAACTAGGAGACTTATTGTTCACAGAACAATAAGAGGTCTTTCCACCTTCTTTGAATTTCAATTTCATTTAATATTTATCTCTTTAAAATTATATTTCATCAAAAAGAAACCAGGAATGGCTTGAAAGAAGAAAAAAATGAAAAATTTAAAAATTTGGAGGTGACCTTGACCTTTGACCTTCAAGTTATTTTCAAGGTCAAAGGCCAAGGGTCACAATGTAGTTAATACCATGCCTCTATGACTTTATAGTTTTAAAGTTATAAGGTTTAATGGTAAGCATAAAAGCATTTAAGGGCAGTAACTCATTCAAGGAGTCACCAGATCCTTTAGCACTTTAACATAAAAGTTGTGCCTAAAGTTCCTTAAGACATTAGTGAAAGTTTTATGTATCTGCGGTTTACAGTTTCAGAGCAATAGCAATAACAAGGATTTTCGCACAAAGGGCTATAACTTTTAATAGGGTAAATCTAAAGGGACAAGAATGAAATCTTTGAAATAGTTTTAAGAGTGCAAACTAGTGATGCAAAGGCAGATTGTATGTGTTAAAAGACCAAAAAAGATATTAAAAATGCTAAATTTTTCAATTTTGGAATGACCTTGACCTTTGACCTTTGCATAAATTGTAAGATCAAAGGTCAATGAATTTTATGCAGTTGGTCTTATGTCTCTGCAACTTCTCATTTTGAAAATTTTTAAGTATTTGTGAAATTCAAATAGTTTCAGGGGCAATAACTCATTGAAGGGGTCTCCGAATACTTTCGCAATGAATAGATTGAAAAGTCTTCTTAATAAGTCAAAGACATTGATGAAGGTTCTATATCTCTACGGTTTACGGTTTCAAAGGAGTAGCGATAACAAGGTTTTTCGTGCAAGGGGCAAGAACTCCGAACAGGGTCATAGTTCATAGTAAAGGCATCAAATCTTTCCATACGTTTCAATGACCTTTACGATGAACAAAAAATCTTTTCGATAAACCTCTGAAACAAAAAATCAGCGGAAGAAGAATAATAATAACTAGGAGACTTATTGTTCAAAGAACAATAAGAGGTCTTTCCACCTTCTTTGAATTTCAATTTTGTTTTAAAATTTAATTCCATGAATAAGAAACCAAAATTGTCTTAAAGGATAGCAAAAATTAAAAATGAAAGAAATGAAATGACCTTGACCTTTGACCTTGAAATAATATTCAAGGTCAAAGGTCAAGGGTCACAATGCAATTGACCCCATGCTTCTACGACTTATAGTTTTCAAGTTATAAGGTTAAATAGGAAGTACAAAGAAGTTAAAGGGCAATAACTCATATAAGCGGTCATCAGATCCTTTTGCACTTATATAGTGAAGTTAGGCCTTAAGACCCTTAAGACATTAGTGAAGGTTTAGTGTCTATACGGTCTACGGTTTCGTAGAAGTAGCGATAACAAGGTTTCTTGCACAAGGGGCAATAACTTTTTAAAGGGTTAATCTTTGGGGACAAGAATAAAAAATTTGAAAGAGTTTAAAGAGTACATATTAACGATGCAAAGACATTAAGTATATATTGAAAGACAAAAGAGATATAGAAAAAGCTTAATTTCTCATTTTCTGAATGACCTTGACCTTTGACCTTTGCATGAAATTTAAGATCAAAGGTCAATGAATCTTATGCAGTTGGTCCCATGTCTCTACACGTTCTCGTTTTAAAAAAAAGTAATTTTTTGTAAAATTCAAAAAGTTTCAGGGGCAATTACTCATTGAAGGGGTCACCGAATGCTTTCGCAATGAATAGATTGAAGAGTCCCCTTAATTAGTTGAAGACATTGGTGAAGGTTTCATACCTCTACGGTTTATGGTTTCGGAGTTGTAGCGATAACAAGCATTTCTTGCGTAAAGGGCAATAACTTAGAAAGGGGTCAAAGTTCAAACAAGGGCTGTCGTTTTTCAGAATAACTTTTGCTATCCAGTTTCATGAACTATAAACTTTTTCGATAAGTCTTGCGGTTTCAAAAGTCCGGGAAGAAGAAGAAGAAGAATAATAACTAGGAGACTTATTGTTCACAGAACAATAAGAGGTCTTTCCACCTTCTCCGAATTTCTATTTTGTTTTATATCTAACTCCTTAAATACCATAAAATAAAACTAAAAATGGCTTAAAAGATACAAAGATTTAGAAAAAAAAAATGAAAATTTTTAAAATTTGAAGTGACCTTGACCTTTGACCTTGAATAAATTTTCAAGGTCAAAGGTCAAGAGTCACATTGCATTTGACCCCATGCTTCTACCACTTTTAGTTCTGAAGTTATAAGTTTAAATAGCAAGTACAGAGAAGTTAAAGGGCAATAACTCATTTAAGGAGTCATCAAATCCTTTCGCACTAATACAATGAAGTTAGGCCTAAAGACCCTTCAGACATTAGTGAAGGTTTGGTGTCTCTACAGTCTACGGTTTCGGAGAAGTAGTGATAACAAGGTTTTTCACACAAGGGGCAATAACTTTTAAAAGGGTTAATATTAGGGGACAAGAGTGAAATCTTTAAAACAGTTTTATGAGTACATATTAATGATGCATAGACATTAAGTATATGTTGAAAGACAAAAGAGATATAAAAAGAGCAAATTTCCATTTTTGGAATGACCTTGACCTTTGACCTTTACATGAATTTGAAGGTCAAAGGTCAATGAATCTTATGCAGTTGGTCCCATGTCTCTACGACTTGTCGTTTTGAAAATTTTTAATTATTTGTAATATTCAAAAAGTTTCAGGGGCAATAACTCATTGAAGGGGTCACCGAATACTTTCGCAATGAATAGATTGAAGAATCCCCATAATTAGGCAAAACCATTGGTGAAGGTTTCATACCTTTATGGTTTACGGTTTCAGAGGAGTAGCGATAACAAGGGTTTTTAGCACAAGGGGCAACAACTTTTTAAAGGGTCAATCTTAGGGGCCAAGAATTATATCTTCTAAAGAGCTACAAAAGTACATATTAAAGACATAAGATAGATAGTATATGTTAAGGGCATAAGAGCTATTAAGAGAAATTTATTTCTCATATTTGGAATGACCTTGAACTTTGACCTTGGAATGAATTTGAAGGCAAAAGGTCATTGAATGTTATGCAGTTGGTTTCATATCTCTACGACTTTTCGTTTTGAAAATTTTTAATTTTTTGTAAAATTTATAAACTTTCAGGGGCAATTACTCATTGAAGGGGTCAAAGAAAACTTTTGCAATGAATAGATTGAAAAGTCTCCTGAATTAGTTCAAGACAATGGTGAAGGTTTTGTAATCTCTACGGTTTACGGTTTCTGATGAGTAGCGATAACAAGCTTAACGGTGAAAGGGCCAATAACTACGTAAGGGGTAGAAGTTAAAATATACGGGGTCGTTTTTCGGAATAACTTTATATATCCAGTATCATGAACTAAAAAGTTTTTTTCGAGAATCTTACCGTCTCAAAAGCTAAGGGGAGAAATAAAATAAAAAGAAACAGAAGCATTTCAAGAGGTTTTTCCACAGAAAGGTGGAAAGACCTAATAAACATAAGCATTTCAAGAGGTCTTTCCACAGGAAGGTGGAAAGACCTAAGAACAGAACAATTTCAATAGGTCTTTCCACAGAAACATGGAAAAATCTAATAAAACAGAAGGAAAACAATAAGGTCTTCCGAAGGAAGTCTGAAGACCTTAATAGTAGGAAACAGAAGGAAAACAACAATAAGGTCTTCCGAAGGAAAATCGGAATACCTTAATAAACACCACTTACTTTCATTCTGTTCATTTACAGGACCTTGACCTTTGATATTTGATGCTCTAGATACATTAAAACCTTTAGTGAGCAAAGATTTGTGTAATGTATACCCCCCCCCCCCCTCACCACTTTCCCCCTGCGCAATGGCAACGTAGAATTTCTCCGTAAACTCTAATCCAAGCATCGTATTAAAATAAAATTTTCAGAATACTTTACAAAAGACTCCATCAAAACTTTCTGGAAAGTTTAATGGTCATTATCGCATTTACCTAGAAGATATACATTTTATCGGCAAGAAAAAGAAATTCAGAACTGCCTTAAATTCCGTTACTGATGGTCGGAAAAACAAAATATACATTTTATCTCAGAATTCCTCTCTAATATATTTGATGTCCTTTGCTTCTCCTT